>NC_081547.1:10909154-10917089 GCF_901000735.1 Corylus avellana | reverse complement strand
AGTCCTCTGAAAATTCCTCCAAAGGGTTTGGGTTCTTTAAATCTGTGGAAAACCAAATATTAGTCTTATGTCCAAGATCAAACAAACCTAGAACATGAAAACAGGTGCTATTGAATGACTGGCCAAAATGGCGTTCCCCTGAATTGCTCTCAGGCGAGCGCTCGAGCTCTAGGCTGAGCATTCAACCAGAGAGTTCAGGAAGAACCATATTTGGTCCAACGATCTCATAAGCAGTTCTAAAAAGCTTCTAAGGCTACAAAAGGTCCTCTAATACTTCTTAACCCGAAACAACATCTCCATGCAACGAAAACAAGTCTAATGGAAAAGAAATGCTAATAACCATATTAAGATCTATACTTCTAGATTTCTAACAATTAAGCTATTGTAAAGTGTAAGGCTAGCATAACATCTTAAGAAAACACTAAAGAGGGATGATAGTTACCTCTACACAGTAAAAACCTAAACAAGCTCCTCCTTCTCCTCAAGAACACCAAGGTAGCCTCATAAAAGCTCACACAACACTCAAGCAGAAGTTCTATAGGGCAGCATGGCGAAATAAAGCTTAAGGGTCGAGTAAGGAGGGGTTTTTATAGGGTAGAAAAAGCTGTGACCAGCAGCTAACGTTCTGTACTATAGTGCTGAGCGTTCGCGTACTGTTTACCCAACGATTTAAGGGTTGCAGTCGTACGCTCGTGCAATATCCAGTGGTCAACCAAAAGTCAATGTACATTATGGCTGGTCCTTACATGAGCGTACGTGTACTTTTTCAGGTGAGCGCTCACGTTGTCCCCACACGAGCATTTGGCTAGAAAGTCCAAAATCCCAAGAATGACCCTCCAACTACTCTTAGTGACCCAAAAGTCCAATTAACCCTCTAACCAAGCTATCTTAGCCTAGTTGATTATTTGGGTCACTACACTATGAGACTTCTTGCATTAGGGTACCTTTAGCCAGATTCCTTTGAGTAGGGTTGTTATGCCATGCTCTCATCCTAGTCATCAACTGCGAACTTCTCCCTATTGAATTGTGCTATTAAATATTTAATGGTCTCATTTTCTTCTTGCTTGAGTGTGAGAAGGTAAGCAGCTAATTTCCTCATCTTCCTCTCTTCGATGAATTGCATTAGGAATTGCTTCCCCAAATTTTTAAACAAACTCAGAGAATTGGATGGAAGGCTTCTAACCCACCTATGGGCAAGCTCCCTCAATGTGGTTGGGAAATCTTGGCACATGTTCTCATTTAGTGTCCCTTGGAAGAACATGTGGGCCTTGTAGGTCTCTATATGATTCAAAGGATCCTTACTGCCATTCATAGGCCTTTATTTAGGGCATTTTGAACTTCGAGGGCAATGAAAACTCTCTTACCTTGATTGTGAAAATGAGGTTCGTCCATTCAAGCAAACTTTCGAACGTTGGGGCTCGACTGCCATTCACCATCCTCACCATGGCATCAAATTTGTCGTGAAGATCTTTATTACAATTTAGCAATTCTAACAAGCTTATGTTAGCAGGACTAATGCAATGTTTATCAAGTGTGAGAATGAGCTGGAAGCATTCTGTTAAGTTTGTTGAGATCGTTGTTCAACTGATAAGTTGGTTGATTTGTTAACTAGATTAGTTAATTAGTTAGTGATTAATTAATCTATCTTTCAATGTAATAATCATAGTATAAATATTGAACTATTGTATTATTATTCATTAATGCAAAGGAGTTGAAAGTTTCCGCAATTTTACTTGACATTTGCACACTCTGTTTGCCTCTGCTTTCTGAAATAGTATAAGAGCATACTCTGTTCTTCATTGTTCTTCCTTGCTTCTCATTCTCTTTCGCCTAAATCATTAATTTTCATCTATGTTCTTCATTCAATCTTCTCTGTTCTTTATTCAATCATCTTTGTTCTTCAATATTTCATGCCTTTGACTACTTTACCCCCTGTTAACTCCATGGATGCTGATTTTTAATAACAATGTGACAATAAATTAAGCACTCAATATATTTTCGAATCATAACAAATCAAACAAAGTAAGCATTTGATATAAACACAAATTATAATGAGTCAAAATAAACTTGTCATTTGAAATTGCTCTCAAATCAAAAAGCATTCCCAAAAATTCAGTCATTAATCTATGAAAAACAACAATAGTCTTTAGAACACATAATAAAAAAAACAAGGCTTCACTCCTAGCCCTAACTAGAGATTTAGTTACTCATAATATTAAAATACTTAACAAGGTATAAATAAAAAGACATGAAAAAAGAAAGAACTTAAATATTAGGAATAAATCCTATGCATGAAGCCCTCCTCTGATTCTTCTCTACGACAACTCCTCTTATTCTTTCAGCCCAGGATGGGCGCTGTGGCTCTTCCTTAATCGTGCGGCTTGTTGTTCTATATATAGTGGAGAGTTGGCGTTAGATTTCTTTAGGGCAAAGAAAGCCCTTTTGTTTTCTTATTTCCACGTACTCTTTCCTTCTCTATTTGGGATTTTTTCTCCTCTTTTTGGTATCCTTTGTTGACTTGGTCTTTCTCTTCTTTATTTACGCACGGCCCACTTGTAACTTTTCTTGTGCAATTGTTTTCCCTCTTTTCATGTGTAAGCACCTTTCCTTTCTTTTGAGTTTTTGTTTTGGCTTGGCTTTTCTTTTTTTTCTTTTTTTCTTTTTTTTTTCTTTTTTTTTTTTTTTTTTTATTATTTCCTACAAAAGGCAATAACTTGCATTATAATATCATTTTAAGCTCACATTTAATAATTAATCATTATTCCACAATTACATATAAAATGTAAGAATTGGTATAAAATAAAGTATGATAAAGCTTATTTTGGAGTAATTAACTTTTCCCCCGATAAACTACAACGCATTGTCACTTTGCCTTACTACTATCTTCAAAACCAACCTTATTTGGACTCCATTATTCCACAGTCATTGTTATTTCTAACGCAGATGTGCGGTTCTTTTCCTGCACTAGTATCTGAATTGGTTGCATTTTTCTGGACCCAGTTTCTCCATCAAATCCTTAATTTAAATGGTACTCTTCAATTCACGAAGTTGAAAAGAAATCTGTCAAAACACTTTAAGTGAGAGAGGGGGATTTAAAGGAACTTTTCTTCTAGAAGCTGTGATTGCTAGAGAGAGAACCTTTCTTCTTGGCTTGATTTGCTTCCAGAGAACTGTTTGCTTCAACTATAACAAACAACCCAACTAGGTTTTCCAATCAGAATCATGTAGAATGGATAGAGATGAGCTTGGAAGAAGAGGGATTACTTGGTGAGAATGGTCCAGAAGCCTTTGTAGTTAACAATTCAAAGTGAGGGTAAAATTGTTACAAAAATTGATAAAATGGTACGTGCTCCCCACATGATGGGTTGACCATCTCTTTTAACACCCTTGACTGACGGAATGAGGGTTTTAGGCACAAAATGATAGTTTGATAGGGTCGGGTAGTAGGGTTGTCAGTTCATGGGGGAAAAGTGACAATGCGTTGTAGTTGATGGGGGAAAAGCTAATTACCCCTTATTTTAATAGAGAAAATAAAAACTTTTAAGCTATCATTAGATGCTATTCCATTAAGTTTTGCATTGTCTGGTGTAGAATTTTCCAGTCCATTCTATCTTCACCATGAAGATAGTCTAAGGACTCTGCTCGTTTCACAACCATTGCCTAGAAACAACTACCATACATGGAAAAAGTCAATGTCAATGGCTCTCTCTGCCAAGAACAAGCGTGGGTTCATTGACAGATCTTTGGCAAAACTAGCAATGGAAACTTCAGATTATCTTGCATAGGATAGGTACAACAATATAGTATTATCGTGGATCCTCAACTCAGTGTCTCAAGAGATTGCTTCTAGCATCATCTACATCGACTCTGCTGAGGAAATATGGAATAATATCAAAGAGTGTTTTTCTCAGTCAAATGGACCTCGCATTTTCCAGCTACAAAAGGCCATATTTGCTCTTTTTCAGAACAATCATTCAATGAGTTCTTTTTACACTTCTTTAAAAGGATTTTGGGATGAGTTGAACAACTATCACCCCTTGCCTTTGTGCTCGTGTGGAACATCACGAATTGTTATTGATTATCAACACCGAGAGTATGTATTTCAATTCTTGGTGGGATTGAATGAGTCCTTCTCATACATCAGAGGTAAGATTCTAATCATGGATCCACTGCCACAGATAAACCAAATTTTTTCAATGTTTGTGCATGAAGAGCGTTAGAGAGAGATTACCTCTACATTCTTTACTCCTTTGAACCATGCACCAACAGCAATGGTGACAAAGTATAATCCACCTTATCCATCACGTCCTCAAGGCTCAAGGACACAAGACAATACTCATAAAGAATGCCCACTTTGCCCTCACTGTGTCCTTCTGGGTCATACCATTGAGAAATGTTACAAATTGCATGGCTATCCTCTAGGATACAAATTCACTAAAGGGAAGAATGATTCTTCAACAAACTAGGTATCTGATTCTACTATGCCACAACTTCCAATCACATATGAGCAATGCCAGCAGCTGTTAACCTTGCTTAGATCCAAGTCTCCTAATGATGTTTCTTCTGCTCAAGTTGTCAACACTGATAACCAGGATCACTTGTTCACTAAGATGGCAGGTAATACACATCATTCCTTCTATTTTCAATCCTCTGCTCAATCATCAAATCCAGGAGATAAACATTCTGTTTTCTTTTCAACTTCTCTTTTTCCAATGGCTGCTAATAATTATGTTAAGTATCCGTGGATAATTGACACGGGTGCCACAAATCACAAGGTTGTTCAATCTCTTTTCTCACAACAATTACATCAATTGTTTCTAAACAAGTTAAATTACCAAATGGTAACGTTGTTGTAGTCACACATGTAGGCACTGTTAAGATTTCTACAACATTGACTCTTACAAATGTATTCTGTGTTCCTTCTTTTTCTTTCAATTTGATTTATGTAAGCAAATTGATCAATGTTCTTAACTGTTGCTTAATATTTTTGGTTGAATTCTGCTTCGTTCAGCAACTGTTAGGCGGGAAGATGATTGGATTGGGTAAAGAGAAAGGTGGCTTGTAACATTTAATACTGCATGACTTGGAAGTTTTCTGTGATTCGAGTGTTCCAGTTTTAGCTCCTCCTTCTGCATCAATAAACCCTGCTTTCAATTCTGTTTTCAATTCTGCATCTGTTGCTTCTGTAAATGTCTTTACCAATGTTTGACATTCTAGATTAGGTCATTTGTCTAACTCAAGAATTCAATTACTACATCATGTAATTCTTGGTTGTTCTTCAACTTCTAATAAAGATTGTTCAATATGTTCTTTGGCAAAGTAACATAGAATTCATTTTCCCACTAGCAACACACATTGCACTCATTCTTTTAAAATAGTTCACTGTGACATATATAGACCTATCTCTTCTCCTTCATCCAATGGTTCAAAATTATTTCTTACATTTGTAGATGATCACAATAGGTTTACTTAGGTATATTTGATGCATAATAAATCACAAAGATTGCTCATTAAGCATTTCTTCCATTTAGTAGAAACTCAATTCAACATCAAAATCAAATGCTTAAGAACTGATAATGGCAATGAATTTAGCATGACTAATTCATTTTCTTCCAAGAGTATTATTCATCAACTTACTTGTGTTAAAACACCACAACAAAGTGCAGTAGCAGAACGAAAACATCAACATCTATTAAATGTTGCTCATGCCCTAAGATTTCAATCAAACCTACCTTTACATTTTTGGGGTGAATGTATACTCACTGCTGCATACCTTATCAATTACACTCCCACCCCAATTCTCACAACCAAAACTCCTTATGAATGTCTATACTCAACCCTTCCTCATTATACTCATCTTCGTGTCTTCAGTTGTCTATGTTATGCCTCACCAATCTCTAGAAATAGATTCAAATTTGATCATCGTGCTTGTGTCTGCATTTTCCTTTGATACCCTTATGGTGTTAAAGGTTACAGATTGTATGACGTTTCTCTCATTCAATTTTTTGTCTCCTGTGATGTTATCTTTCATGAGAATACATTTCCTTACTCCTCATCTAAATTTCACTTACAATCTTCCATTCTAAACCGGAATGTTCTTCCTACATTTATTCCTTCTCTAAAAAATTCTGATTTAGTATCACCCTCTTATCAAAATGAGTGCCAACAGACTTCATATACTATACCAACTCCTTCTCCTGACACTTCTCATGATGATAACACATCTTCTACTTCTTCCATTTCTCCTAGGTTACTTCACAGGTCCACTAGATCACGTTCTCAACCAAGTTATCTATAGAAATATCATTATCAACTAGCTGCCACATCTTTACCAATTCCATCATCTTCGAAGTCCACGACAATGCCTTCAACATCAGGTATTCCTTTTAGTTTATCATCTTATAGCCTCTCAGTCTCATCACATTTTTTAGCCATGGTTCTTTCATCAAGCTGTCAAAATCCCTCACTGGTGTGATGTTATGAAGGCTGAGATTGTTGCTCTGGAAGCTAATGATACTCGGCAGCTGACTACCCTACCACCTGACAAGCATGCTATTGGATGTAAGTGGGTTTAAAAGGTGAAGCTTAAGGCAAATGGCTCAATTAAGAGATACAAGGCCATGTTGGTTGCAAAAGGTATGGGACTTTTTCACCTGTGGCTAAGTTAACCACAGTGAGATGTATGTTGGCAGCGGTTGCAGCCAAGAATTGGCATCTACACCAACTAGATGTGAATAATGCTTTCCTTCATGGAGAGTTAGAAGAAGAGGTGTTTATGGAATTGTCACTTGGTTTTGGTGCTAAAGGGGTCTCAAGTTTACAAGTTGACAAAATCACTCGATGGATTAAAACACACTTCGAAACAATGGTTTTCAAAATTTTCCATTACCTTGGTTAACCTTGGTTTCGTTCAATCCAAATGTGATTATAGCTTGTTTACTAGACTAGTTGGTTCATCTTTTATAGCTTTATTGGTTAATGTAGATGACATTGTTCTGGTTGGAAATGATTCCAAGGCTCTTTCCAATTTTACACAACTCCTCAATCAACAATTTAAGCTCAAATATTTAGGTGATTTGAAGTTTTTCTTGGGCTTAGAGATTGCTAAGAAGTCTACTGGGATTTCACTTTGTCAACGAAAATATGCTATTGAAATATTGGAAGATTCTGGTTTGCTTCTAAACCAGCCAAGTTCCCTATGGATTCCAACCTTAGGCTTTCTAAAGATGAAGGTTTGTTGTTAGATGATCAAGATATAGAAGATTGGTTAGCAGATTGTTATATCTCACCATTACTCGTCCAGATTTGATTTATCCCATTCAAGTTTTAAGTCAATTTATGGCTCAGCCTCAGCAACCTCATTTGGATGTAGCTCATAGGATTCTTCACTACATCAAGTTAGCTCCTAGCCATGGCTTTTCTTCTCTGCTTCTTCCGACTTCAAGTTAAAAGCTTTTTGTGATGCAGATTGGGCTGCTTGCCCTGACGCATGAAAATCTATTAGTGGCTTTTGTTTGTTTCTTATTGACTCTTTACTATCTTGGAAATTCAAGAAGTAGTAGACCATATCTCTTTCAGCAGCAGAAGCTGAATATCAAGCAATGGCAGTTGCTTGTTGTGAAATCATGTGGCTTTCTTCTGTGCTCAAAGATTTACAAGTCATTTTTTTCGCAATCAGCTTTACTATTCTGTGATTCCAAGGTTGCCATTCACATTGCTGCTAATCCTGTATTTCATGAGCGCACTAAACATATTGATATTGATTGTCGTTTGGTTCGAGATCAGATTTAGAAAGGTGGTGTTCGAACATTACATGTCAAGTCTGAACACCAATTGGCAGATATTTTTACAATGCCTCTTGGTTTTGCTTCTTTTACTGCTATCACTTCCAAGATGAATCTACTCAACATATACATTTCATTGGTTTCATCTTGA
>NC_081547.1:10830034-10909054 GCF_901000735.1 Corylus avellana | reverse complement strand
TTTTTTTTTAAATACATTAACCATTTAGGTTGCTATAATGAAATAAAAAATATTACATTTTTTTAAAAAAAAAAAAATGCTTATAACCAAACATTAGTAATAGTAGACCCAAATAATAATAATAATAATAATAATAATAACACTTGAGACATAGTTACCAAATAGCTAAGTTTTTCAATAGTAGAACTTTTTAATAGAACTTTACACCAAAAGTTCTATTTTCCAATACAATCTCAAACATGCTCATAGTTTAGTAGGTTCCTAGACTTTTCATTGTCGTAACAACACAATAGTTTTATATATTAACGACGACTTCCCCAATGTTATTTCTTTGGATTTTTAAAGGATAAGCATCAAATAAATAATGGGTCATGTAGGCTTCATAAGGCATAAATACTTTATGTTGTGAATACATATGTAGTGTTATAAAATATTTTATTTTTATTTTAAATTGTTTTTATCATGTTAAGACAATTGTCAACCCTGGTAGCAATTTGATTCCAAAGCCTGCTAAGAGCAAAAATGGATCAG
Organism: Corylus avellana; assembly: GCF_901000735.1. NCBI lineage: Eukaryota > Viridiplantae > Streptophyta > Magnoliopsida > Fagales > Betulaceae > Corylus > Corylus avellana. The sequence continues at coordinate 10,908,523 of NC_081547.1, read as the reverse complement.
TAGTGGAAGGCTACGAAGTGGGGGGTGTTATGGCCGTTCCACCTCCGATGCCTAAGTTAGAATGTGAGTAGAAATGAAAGTAGATAATAATAGAGAGATAATTAATTGAGAGTAGTTGAGTATATAATTCACCGTATTTTTATCGTTTGTAGGCTCCTACTTTTATAGAAGTTGTGAGTGGGTTAGCCCTTGTGGGACTCTTACTCGACCCATTAGATCTGTGGGAGTGGTTTTTCCGGATATATATCCTTCTATAGATGGAGCTTGAGAGTGAGAGTCCTCGCAGGACTCTCACTTACTTTCCTCCAATATGGGTAACCACCCTTGCAAGGTGGGATTTCAGTTTGTTGAGCGGATCAAGGATTGAGTTTGTTGAGATGATATCTCTCTCACAATAATCTCTAGAGAGGTTTGGATGTATATGGACTTTAATTGATGAGATAAGGTTTGTTATACCTAGATTGGGTTTGTTGAGCCTTGATCGGGTTCCCTTAATTGTTGGACCTGCACGATCTTATGCCCAACTACCTGATTTGATGTGGACCTGGGGACAATGCCAGGTTTTGGGGGCTTTTGTTTAATGCGCTTAACAAGCCATGGGCTTTTCATTCACGGTGGGCTCCTTATTTGGGCCTTGAGAAATATTCTCTATCAACAAGTACTCCGTCATTCCCTTAGGTCACAGTGGTGGCCTAATGGGAATAAAATTTCTTTTATCCACAACCTAAACGTTACCTTTTTTTTTGCAACTCTTGTATATACTTCCTTGAATTTGATAAGAGCATGCTTCGCGAAAGTCGGGAAAAATTTTACACTAATCCGAAGATGCTGATTTTGAAGGAGGGCAGATTACTGGCACCTTCGAAAATTATGATTTGTACTTTGGTAGATAGGACTTTTAAAGCTCTTACGCAAAGGAGTACCGTTTGCTGAAGTGTACCCTTGCTGACCTAAGTGGAGATTCATTTTGTGTATCTCTTTTCCTGCAAATCTTTGTATCTGCCCTCTTTGAGTTTGAAAGTTAGGACGTCTCTCTTTGTGTGTAGGAGAGACGACCTCTCAATTCTAACGTGAGAGTCCGAACATTATGAAACCGTTTGTGTAAGGAGATGTAGCATGTAGGCTACCCGGACAATATTTTAGCTAGTTGCATAGGTAAGTATCGTTTTATAACAAACAGTACGCCTACCAACCCAGGCAGGATGTTAACCTTTTCATTTTCCGTTGTTTGAACGGAGGCGTTTAAATTTGTTGATGGCTATCCGACACCATTTTAACTAGATGCATAAAGGAGTACTGTTTTGTAAACACGGGGTACGCCCTTACCAATGCGAGTGGGATGTTAGCTCATCACCATTGCGTGGTTTCACGTATATGGAGTTGCCTTCTTTCTTTTGAAGATGGAGAGAGAGACTATGGGACCGTTGAGTGGTGCGCTTGGAGTTATTCTTGGGACAGCATCCCCGGGTTACCGAGGACTCTCCAATGCTTAAGTCAGTATGATTTGAACAAAGTGTGGAGTTGAAGGCATCATACATGATTGATGGCTAATAGGTCAATATGATTATCGTATGGAGGGCAACTATGTGAGGTGCACAGTTCAATGGAGCAACAAAAAAGAGATTGTAGATCTTTTGACAATAGAAAATAGGGGCACACATATATAAAAATAACAAATCTGAGGAAAGCAATAGGCTAAATATATATACAAAAAAGAGGGAGAAGCATTAAACATATCTTTTAGATTGATCAAAGGTGAGTGTAGATCTGTTACCGAGGGAGACATTTTTGCTATGGAGGGTGTAGATCTATGGAGATCCATCATGGGAGAGCGTCGATCTGCTATTGCCGGATCTAGAATCCGGTGAAAGGGTAGAGACCATGAACTTTGTCCGAATCACGAGCTCATGGGGATGTTGGGTATTAGATGTGTCGACATGAGCAGAGTGTTCATTGGTCCATCGGTGAGGAATGACCCTTCAGGTCCGTCAGTGAGGAATAGCCGTTCGGGTCCGTCGGTGAGAAACTACCCTTCGGGTCAGTCGGCGAGGAACAACCCTTTAGATCCGTTGGCGAGTAACAGCCCTGCAGGTCTGCCTGGTTTTGCTCTACTGAGGAGCGGGGTAAGCTGCGAAACGATTTTCTGCTCTACAGGTCTGTTCTTCCCTCCTGGACTGCTGACTGTCCTTCCTTCTTTCTGGAGACTTCTCCTTTTTTGCTTGTTCCGCAAACGCCTTTATAGTTTCTTCGGCGCTGATAAATTTTTTGGTTCTCGCCATGAGCTCTTTCAAATTTCTTGGTGGATCGCGGGCCACGTCAGTCGTAAACAGACTATGAGTCCATATTCCTCCCATTAAGGCTGGGAGGAACACCCTTTCATCTAGGTCGTCGACTGTGAGTTTCTCTCGATTAAAGCAAGCCATGTAGCTTTTCAATGAGTCATTGAACTCCTACTTCACTATTAGCAAATATGTCATCGGCCTGCGTCGCTAGCTATTTCCAATGAAATGGGAAAGAAAGTTCTTACCGACTTCAGCGAAGGTTCCTATGGATCGCGGTTTTAGACTGCTGAACCAGCGTTTGGCTGCTTCCTTGAGGGTAAAGGGGAATGCTTGTCAAAGGATCGCGTCGGACGAGGCTTGCAACGTCATATGAGCTCTGTATGTTTCAATATGGTCCGCCGGGTCTCGGCTTCCATCGTTGCTATCCATGTGTGGCAATTTGAACTTGTCAGGCAAATTAGCCTCCGCTACATTTTTGGTGAATGGCAGGTCCATTTCCAAGAAATCACTACCGCCCACAGTGTGGGAGCCATTTAGTTGATAGGCTTGGTTGTCAAGCTTGGCTTGAAACTTTGCCTGGAAAGCGTCCATACGAGTACCAGAGGAGCCGTCCTTTGTTGTTGCGGGCAGCCTCTTAGGTTCGTTGGCTGTTTCAGCCTTCTGGTGCCGGTTGTCGAAACTCCTTTGCAGCAGTAACTCAAAGGTTTCCAATATATGCTCATTCTGGAACTCCAACGTTTCTAGGCGCCTTCTGGTTGGTATGTGTGGCCCAAAGACGGGAGGCGTAGTTGGAGTTTCTTCAATTTCGAGATTGCTGGTGTTGCGTTGATTGGTGTTCTCCGGTTGGAGAGGGGGAACATTGGTCATGTTGATAGTATCTTCGATTTGGCTTTGAGATCTCGTGGCTACCATTCCTGAATTTTATCCTGTTTGAACTTTGGATCATCTAGATGATACTCGTTTCCCACAAATGACGCCAACTATTGAGACAGTTGTCAACCCTGGTAGCAATTTGATTCCAAAGCCTGCTAAGAGCAAAAATCAGTAGTGGAAGGCCACGAAGTGTGGGGGTGTGGTGGTTGTTCCACCTCCGATGCCTAAGTTAGAATGTGAGTAGAAATGAGAGTAGATAATAATAGAGAGATAATGAATTGAGAGTACTTGAGTATATAATTTACCGTGTTTTTATCGTTTGTAGGCTCTGATGTGTGCCAGATATTGCATATTTGGACCTCTTAATTTACTTGTGTTAGTCATTTAGCTGTGTTATTATCTGATGTTCCGGGTTAGTTATGTGTTTTTAGTATTTTATAGGTTGCTAAAGGAAAGCTGGGAATTTTATGTGAAAGTTGCATTTGGAAGGAATTTGCAAATATGTCAGCATGATCGAGAGCAGATCACTACGCTCGAGTGCACATGCGCTAGAGCCAGAGCCCCAAGATCGTGAGCAGATGCGTCCACTTGAAAGTTAAGTGAGCGCATACTCATGCGTGGCAAGGGAAACCTACATGCCCGAGTACGCTCGAGCACAGAAGGTGTGCAATCGAGCGCACTGTCCGATCTGGTAGTGAATTTAAGTCTATTTCAAATTGTAAACCTTAGTTTTAGGCCTATAAATAGAGAATTATTATATTAGTTTATAGAGGCTGCGAATTTCGAGATTTCAAAGGAGAAAGAAGAGAGTTTAAGGGTTTCCTAGCTTTTGGATCTCAACTTTGTGATTCTTATTTGTAAGTACTCAATTTTATATTATGAATTCAATCAATTTTGTTTTGTCTTTAAATAACATGAGAGGCTAAACATTCAACTAATGTTGAAGATGAAGCCTCACTTATAATTAGCAACTTTGTTTCATGTATTTAACGTTTCCCAATTTAATGGTTTCATTGCTCTATTGTTTTACTTCTAATCAATTGGATTGAATAATTTTTGGATATCTTTTGTGATTCAAGGATACACTTGATGATTTAAGATTATTTAATACAATTGATTGCTTGGTTTTCTTTGTTAAAAATTGGATTTCCCTTATGATTTATTCTCTGGATACAATTGATGATTTGATAAAGATTGGATATTTTCTTGTGATTTACGGATACGGTTAATGATTTGATTGAATATTGGATTTCTTTTGTGATTTGGGTTATGAATGGATACATGGGATCTTTTTATTAATTCTTTGAAGCAATAGTAAAACAAACTTAAGATTTATATGTGAGAACTTTGAGAAATATTATAAATCATGAAATTATGTTGTTATGAATTTATAAGTGCGGATTCCGAAACCTTAGTGTTTCGTCATAACATTTCAATTACTTCAAATTGCTTGTGCTTTTGTTTTTTTATTCGAACAAAAAAAATCTCTTAAAAATTTGGAACTAGATTAGGGTTTAATTAATTTAGATTTAACATTGCTTTCAAGAATACAATTCCCTGTGGGTTCGACCTCGCACTTGCAATCCATTAATTACAATTGATTTGTGCACTTGCGAATTAAATAAATTTGTACAACAGGCTCCTACTTTTATAGAAGTTGTCAGTGGGTGAGCCGCTGTGGTACTCTTAGTCGACCCCTTGATCTATGGGAGTGATTTTAACCGATAGATATCCTTCTATAGATGGAGCTTGAAAGTGAGAGTCCTGTGGCTTTCCTCAGGTAACCACCTTTGGAAGGTGGGATTTCAGTTTGTTGAGAGGATCAAGGATTGAGTTTGTTGAGAGGATATTTCTCTCACAATAATCTCTAGAGAGGTTTGGATGTATCTAGACTTTGGATGTATCACGATCTTGTGCCCAATTACCTGATTTGATGTGGACCTGGGACAATGCTAGGTTTTGGGGGCTTGTTTTTAATGCGCTTAATAAGCCATGGGCTTTTCATTCACGGTGGATTCTTTGTTTAGGCCTCGACAAATATTCTGCATCAACATATCATATTTTTTAAGTATTATAAAAATATGAAACATAAGAAAATAAAAATATTATTTTATTATTTTAATGTTGTCTTTACTAAAATCAATTCCCAACTCCACCACGTTTTATGGGCCTGCGATGTTGCAGGCCTCATTGGGCTTTAGTGGGCCTAGATACCTATAATGTTTTGTATCACCATTAAAAAAAAAAAAAAAAAGTTAGCGGGCCTTATTAGTTACCTCTATTTGATTTTTCTTTCTTTAGAACAGAGAACTATCAATGCAATTTGCTTGCTTTTTATATTTGGTGTCTCCATGTGTTGGGCTTCTTTGTTCTGTAAATTCTTCAACTGTTCATATCCAAAACTTGAAATAACAACAACCCCTTTTGTTACTATGTCTTCTGTTTTTGAATACTTACGGCTATATATGTATAATGTATATGTTCAACGAGGTGGTCTTCTCTGCTTCAGGCAAGAGCTTCATGAAGACCCAGATCTTTTCTTTTTCTAGTGAAAGAAAAAGATAATCTGATATAATTCGTTCGGGAGCGTTTGCTCTTTCTTTCTGTGAGCTAATTCGTGTGCTGTATGCGCAGAACAACACGTGGAAATGTCGTGTCGTGATGATGCACGATGGAGTCAACTGTGATGAGAGATGTTGATTGATTGGATTTGTCTTTCTCTTCTATAACAATAACAATAATCCATAACGGGACATGCTCCTCCTCCGACAGTTCAAACGTCAGCAAAGGGGTGCGTAGGGAGCGCATTCGTCGCTTGTAAGGTCTTGTCTTTTGGCAATCTCGAGGAAACTCACCCTTCCTGTAAGGTCTTGTCTTTTGTCTTTGCCCTTTCTGTACAAACAGAATTAAATAAAAACAAAATGGTTCGGCGTCTCTCTCTCTCTTGAACTAACGACGTCGTTAGCATCACCATTATAAGGAGCTCTGTGCAGGGTGGTGTCACTCTTCGTCGTCATTAATTTGGTTCTTCAGCGGTCGAGACAATGAATCCAAAGTCCCCGCCGCGGCCGTATGGGCGTTTAGATTCGTTTGGGAAGCGAAGGCAAATGCTCAAGGTTCAGGTCTTGGAAAGAGAGATTGGTTTGCTTCAGGTCAGCTTTTTTATTTTGAATTTTCTTTCAGGCTTTATTATCTGCACTATAGATTTATAATTATAATGCTACGTACGTGGGGTGGCCTAGAAAATGTTGGGTTTGAATTTTCAAGTAACTTGAAACTTTTGTACGATTGACATAAAATGTTCTTTTCTCTTTGTTTTTAGACATAAAAGGTTACCTTTTAATTATCGAGTTCCGGGTTTTTACATTTTAATTAGTCAGAGAACAGTGGAATAGCTGACTTTGATTCCATACATGTTACGTTTAGTGTGGAGTTTGATTCAAAGGGGGCAATGCAAATATATGTCAGATTTAATCTGACCTTGGCATGTTCCACTGTTTTTTTTTTTTTTTTTTTTTTAAGGAAGATGGATTCGAACTAGTAACCTTCGCTTTATGAAGCATGATTCACAGCCGATTAAACTACCATTTGAGACGCATGTTTAATAGAGTGTTCGTAATGTTTTATTGTTATCTAAGACAAAAATATATTATAATTCGTTTTTGACATGTATTTATTATATTCGGCCAATAAATAACTGAGATTGCAGTTGGAATTTGGTAATTAAGTGGAATCGTAGAGCCTCAATATATATACCACCTCACCCATGTTATTCTAGCTGTAATTCAATATGTAGGAGAAACACTTATTTAGGAATTAGGAGTTTGACTTTCTACAAAGTTACAACTTCTTTTTCTGGATTATAGAACTTGCTAAATATTACTTGGTGATTTCTTTCTTAATGCATTTATTATAGAAAAATAGATTTCTGTCATTACCATCCAACTATGTATACAAGCCATTCATTCAACAAATTGAATGCTGTCTTTTTCTGCATCTTTTTTTCTGATGCAAAAAGAGAGGAATCTGAATCAATTACTTGATTTTATATGTTATGGAAATTAACTAATATCCACTTCATATACTAACCAAGTCTAACAGAATATTACTTACAAAATAATAATAATAACAATAATGGGGTCTTTTAGTTTTATTCAAGTTTTTTATTAATTAATTTGGTTATTGGTATTTAATTTTAATTTTAAGAGTTGTGATTTTGTAATTTAATAAATGGGCTTGGCCCAAAGTTAGTAAAATTAGGGTTATGGTTTTTGTTAGTGTCTATTTAAGTGTTTTTTTTTTTGTATTCCAAGGGAAACAAATTATAATTTGATGAATAAACAGATTTTGCTTTGAGGTATATACGACTCTTCACACTTGCATATTCCAATGAGAAATACTAGATACTATATTTTTATCCAACATTCATTTAACAAGGCTAACGTGGCACTTCTAACTAATTCTTAAATTAGGAAAAATGTTTGGTTTTCATTTTTACTTATCTCTTGTCCGCCATCTCCGTACAAGAGATGAACAAATCCATCATTGAATTTGTAGAACCCACATATGGGTCTCGCAGATTCTAATGGTTGATTTGGAATGCCATGTCAATATTGTTAAACAATTGTATAGTAAAAATATAATATTTAGCATTACACTGTTCCAACACAATAAGAATGCATTTTGGGCACAAATGTACGGAGTGTTGCTTGTTGTAAGCATTAGTTGAATTGTTAGCTAATCGGCTATTTAAATATGTTTTCAACTTATTTTTGACATTTTTTCCCCTAAACTGAAGTGAAAAACATCTACTGTCTCTCAACAGTATATATATATATATATATATATATATATATATATATATATATATATTATTAGAGCTGTCATTATATATGCTTACCATAGATTTCATTGGGAAGCAGGAGGAGTTAAAATCACTCGAAGGCCTTCAACCTTCTTCCAGGAGCTGCAAAGAGTATGTCTGGATTCTTTATTGACTTGCACAGAGTATGCTTGGTTTTGTCATCATATTATGCTTATTATCTATGCACTTGGGCTCTGATTTTTTTGGGATAAAACATTTGTTGAAAATATTTCCTGGTGTTTGGTACGACCCAAAATAATAGTTAAACAAATTTGAAAAATGGTTTTCGTTTTTAAATTTTGTAAACCTTTTCCGAATTTTAGTTTTTTCTTCACAACTCGCTGGACCATCGCTTGGGTTTGTCAGATTTCGCCAACAATTTTCCGTCATCAGCTCATTTTTCATACGAGCCAAATGAAGCCTTAGTGTTGCACCATTAAGCCTTAGTGTTGCACCATTATTCATGCATTTGTTGTTGCACACTATCATCCTGTTTGGCCTCTTTTAACTTTCTATATATTGACAGGCTTGAAACCTTTGTAGGGGCCAAACCAGATCCTTTTATAACAACGTATGACTCTTGATCATTAAGCTTTCTTTACCTTAAATATAATTATGACATTTCTAAACTTTCATCATCCCTCTCTCTCTCAAGCAGGAATCAGGAGATGCATAAGTCCCATCGTTCCTGGTACCGTAATTTCCATGGTCTTCTGACTCTTCTCTCTACTTTGTGAAATCTCTTATACAGGCAAAATAATTTATTCAATAAGAAATTATTCTTCTACAAAAACAAACCATGTAATTTATTTATAGCATTGGTGATGGAGCAGGGCCAGATTTGGTGTGAATCTCCCATGGATTTTGTGCTGTAGCGGCTGCGCAATTCATCTAGAAATGCCAAAGTGCTGCACCAGCTGCAGGTGCTCAAAGAAGAAGAGTTGGCAAAAGTTTTGGAATTTCCTAGACTCTTCATGCCCACCTACGCTACTTCCTGCTGCTGTTTCAAAATGCATTCGTGTAAAATGTACAAATCAAGCTAAGTATTTGGTCTAGTTCTGTGAGAACCTAAATAATATATTTTTAATTTATGGCCTTTGTTGGTATATGGATGGGGCATTCATTTAAACAAAAGGTGCACTGCACGCAATGCTCATCTACACAACTTGTGTTGTGGAGGGTTAAACAAAAGGTGCACGCTGTGTGATTCAATTTCAGCTTCATTTTTCTTTTCGGGTCACACTCAGGTGGACAACTTGTTGAGGGTTATTTTATTAGAAATTATATTTATATTCTATAATATTGATATGACAGTTTTAATTAATTTTTATAAATAATTGTGAAATAAGAATTTAATTTTCACGAAAGAATTCTTGGAGTTGTAGAAAAAAAAAAAGACTGAAATATTGAAACTTAAGAAAATTATCTTATTGGCTAATTTCTCTTGCAAATTAAGCTACCTGCCCGTTGTAATACAGATGTCAGCTTCTAATTAAACGGATCTTGTCGTTTAGTCAATGAATCATAAATAATGGTCATACCAATCTTATCTTCTTGTGGTGTGGAGTATGGACCAATTGATCCCCAAAGACCTTTTCTGCACCAAAGCTCTACGTGTCTCCCACTCATTGGTGGCTGAGTGATGTAGGTCCTATTTCCCTCTATTCATAATTCATAAATGAAATCATACAAGAAAAGAAACATATAATATATATTAACATGGACCCATTAGTCTCCCATTGGATATCCTCCTGCCATTTCCCTTCAGCTTCCTCGTTTGTCCTCAGAAGAATCTAAGGATTCACACAACACTTCCGCCTCTCCAGTCTCTCTGGAAAGAAGAGAAAACAGATATGGCTTTTTCCTTCTCAATCTTTCTCTACCTCTGTCTCGTCGTCACCGTCATCGTCCCCCTTACGCTTTCATCGGAGCGTCCCGAGACCTTCATCGTCCACGTGTCGAAATCACAGAAACCCTCGCTATTCACCTCCCACCACCACTGGTACGCCTCCATCCTCCGATCCCTCCCTCCCTCCCCTCACGGCACCGCCACCAAGAAGATCCTCTACTCCTACGACCGCGCCGTCAATGGTTTTTCGGTCCGCCTCACGCCGACTCAAGCGGTCCAGCTGGGCCGCGTGCCTGGCGTTCTCTCCGTCATACCCGATCAAGCGCGTCAGCTCCACACGACTCGCACGCCTCATTTCCTAGGCCTGGCCGACAATTCCGGTATCTGGCCGAACTCGGAGTATGCAGAGGACGTCATAATCGGAGTTCTCGACACCGGAATATGGCCGGAACGCCTGAGTTTCTCAGACACGGGCCTGTCCTCCGTGCCGACCGGCTGGAAAGGCGTCTGCGAGACAGGGCACGACTTCCCAGCCTCCGCTTGTAACCGAAAGATCATCGGCGCGAGAGCTTTTCACAAAGGATACGAATCTTTCTTGGAGAGACCCATGGATGAGTCGGTGGAATCGAAGTCTCCGAGAGACACCGAAGGCCATGGCACTCACACGGCGTCGACGGCCGCGGGATCTGCGGTCTCTAATGCTAGCTTCTATGAAATTTACGCTCACGGTGAAGCCAGAGGCATGGCCACCAAAGCCCGAATAGCCGCCTACAAGATCTGCTGGACTACGGGCTGTTACGATTCCGATATACTCGCCGCCATGGACCAAGCCATCGCCGATGGGGTTCACGTAATCTCTCTTTCCGTGGGAGCAACCGGTTGGGCTCCTCCGTACGATCTCGACTCAATAGCGATCGGGTCGTTCGGTGCAGCGCAGCATGGGGTTCTCGTTTCGTGCTCAGCAGGAAACTCTGGCCCTGGCCCATATACGGCCGTGAACATTGCTCCTTGGATTCTGACAGTCGGTGCTTCTACCATCGACCGAGAGTTTCCGGCCGATGTGGTTCTCGGCGATGGCAGAGTTTTCGGCGGCGTGTCGCTGTACTCAGGTGACCCTCTTGTTGATTTCAAGCTTCCATTGATCTATGCCGGCGACTGTGGAAGTAGGTATTGCTATATGGGGAGGCTTGAATCTTCGAAAGTCACCGGAAAAATCGTCGTGTGCGATCGCGGGGGAAACGCGAGGGTTGAGAAAGGAAGCGCGGTGAAGCTCGCCGGTGGTCTCGGAATGATTCTCTCTAATACCGCCGACAGCGGCGAAGAGCTCATAGCTGATTCGCATCTTGTACCGGCGACTATGGTGGGTCAGATTGCCGGTGATCAGATAAAGGATTACATGAGATTGGGCCAATTCCCAACTGCTACGATTGTGTTCCGCGGAACGGTGGTTGGGACTGCACCCTCGGCTCCGAAGGTTGCAGCCTTTTCGAGCCGCGGTCCGAACCATCTGACAGCGGAGATTCTCAAGCCCGATGTTATAGCTCCGGGAGTTAACATTTTGGCTGGCTGGACTGGCTTCACAGGTCCAACCGACTTGGACATTGACCCCAGGCGCGTGGAGTTCAATATAATTTCGGGTACTTCCATGTCTTGCCCTCATGTTAGCGGCATCGCCGCCTTGCTTCGTCAGGCTTTTCCGAGCTGGTCAACCGCTGCGATCAAATCGGCGATAATGACCACGGCTTATAATGTGGACAATTCGGGGAAAAACATCGGAGATCTTGCTACCGGGAAAGAATCAACGCCGTTCATTCACGGGGCGGGTCATGTTGATCCGAACGGAGCTCTTAATCCTGGGTTGGTGTACGACACGAATGTGGACGACTATGTTGCATTCCTTTGTGGCATTGGGTATGATCCCAAGCGCCTTGCAGTTTTCGTGGGGGAGAAGATTGGATCGGATATATGCGCAAGAAAATTAGCCACTCCAGGCGATTTGAATTACCCATCATTCTCGGTGGTTTTCAACCCCGACCAAAATTTGGTAAAGTACAAGAGAGCTGTAACAAACGTTGGAAGTTCGGTTGATGCGGTTTATGAGGTGAAAGTGAATGCTCCTGCGGGTGTCGAAATCAGTGTTTCGCCGAGTAAACTAGTGTTCGACGCAGAAAATCCGACCCAAACATATGAGATTAAATTCGCCGCCGCCGGCGGTGGTGTTGATGCATTTGGGTCAATTGAGTGGAGCGATGGAACTCACATTGTGAGGAGCCCGATTGCTGTGAGGTGGACCAGTGGGTTCGCAGCTTCCATGTGAGATGGATTGGAGGTTTTGGGTGTGTGGGCGCTTGTTTAGCCATAATTCCTGCTCATGCTCTTTGTTTTCTATTATATTTGTAAAATTTATCAGCCTCATGTACATAAACAAAATGGAAGATTCTTGGCTTGCCTTTCATTTTACCAAGTTCTCAGTAAACCATCAGCGCCTATAAGAAATTGTGAATTTAATCGGTTAATTTCAATGTCTATTCTCATCTTTCTGTTCTCCATAACGCAAAAAAAAACTTGCTAAATTCAGATTTCAAAAGGATAAGAGAGAACCAGTTCAAGTTCATATTCATAGAATTTTTGAATTATTATTTTCATATTTATCCTTTTCCAGAAATTAGAAAGGGTTACATATGCGGAGCCAAAATTGAAAGCGTACAGCACATAATTTTATTTTTTTTCTTGAATCTGAATCACATAACGAAGAATTTTTTTTCTTGGGTCCCAAAAAGCAACCTGGTTTATAAAATGCCGAGAACCCAAAGTCAGTGGCTTTAAGAGCCACCTTCCTCCTCGTTGTCAAACAATAAAGAGGTACTCTGCATTTTTGGAGGAAGAGAGATGAGTGAAAAAACAGTCACTCAAGAAGGACAGATTTAGTTCGACAAATTGCTTCAGCATAATCAAAGCCACAACGCTCTCCTCTCTCTCTAGAAATCTCCCAAACCCATCCTTGGCTGACTTGGAGGAGGAAGCCGGCGCGGCTTCCTCCTTCTCCCCTTTTTCTCTTTTTCCATTTTCCTCCTCCCCCTCTCTTTCTTGCCTCGTCAGAGGCTAAAATAGTCTCTTTAGATATTCTATCTGCCTCCTCGGAGGCCTTATCCCTGTCCAAAAATTGTAACAGCCCATCCTCCACCACAAAACCTCTGACCACCTCCATCACTAGCAGCTCCAAGTCTAGGTTTCACATCTTTTTTGAAAGCTTTGGATATGTTTTTTTCAAAATTTGTTCTCTTGTTTTCAGGATATCTTGGGTGCACACGAGCCATCCCACTGGGTTCCACGCCGTCTCCGCCATCGTCTACCACCAACGATCCACCCATCCGACCACCACGCGCCCATGTGTGTTCAACACGCACCTACGAGTAGATCTTACTCGCGGGCATGTGTCCCCCACTCGCCGCTCCACCTCCATCAACCTCATACACCAATCTTCTGGTTTCCTTTCCGGTTCGTGGGTCCGTGCGTCTCCGACTACTCCACTGTTGCTTTTTTTTGGACATTTTTATCTGCTTTTTAGCTTGCCTTGTTATTCTGTAATGTTGTTGTGGTTATTTTTTGTAACTTGTTTGTGTTACTTTTTGATAAACTCGATCTGATTAGATTTTAGACTCTTCGTAAGTGAAATGGTTTTTTTCTTTTCTTTTTAGTTTCCTTTTGGAAACCTTTTTTCCACTGTTACTATGCATCTAAATCTCCATGGCTTTTTTGAAAGTCTATTTAGATGCTTGATAGGAGTATTCGTACTCCCGATGGTACTATCTAGGGGTGTAAATGAGTCGAGCTTGAGCAAGCTTCCCTTGTTTGGGCTCGGCTTGTTTAAATTTTACTCGAACTCGAACCGAGCTTAAGGACGAGCCAAAAAATCGAGTTTGAGCTCGTAATAAGTCAAGCCAAGCCGAGCCAGTTCACGAGCTGGTTCTTATATTTAATTTATTAATTTATTTTTTTTATTATAAATTTAAACTTTAAATATTCTTAAACGGCTCAAGAGGCAGCTTGCATATGAGCATTTGCTTAGTCTGGCTATCGGAGTATAGAGCCCGAGTTAATACAGTAAGACATTTGGTTTCGAAGAGAGACGATATGTAGCCTTTTATAATAAAAATGATGCTATTAGAAAAAAGAAAAAAAAATCATCAATTTTTAATATTAATATAATAAATTATGTGAATAACTATCAATTCGAGCCTTATAAGAGCTGCTCATGAGCTTAGTTGAGTTGAGCCGAGCTAACTTCGTTTAATATTTGAGCTATGATTCATGTTCACGAAACGCTTCATTTAATATTCGAGTCGAGCGCGAGCAGAGCCCGAAGTCACTTGCGGGCGGCTTGCTCTCTTAATAGCCCTAGTAGTATCTATCAGATTGCGCCACGGCAAGGGTTTTTTTGGGCTACATTCGCTGATGACTTCCATCTTCACCTACTTTGAGGAGTTTGTAGTCAATTTAGATTGGATTTATATGTCTAAGCTTTTTAGCTTTATGTGTCTATCCTGTAACTTTCTTCTGTTTTAATGGACTTTGGTTTGTTAAAAAAAAGAGGACAGATTTATTTGGTTTTAATTATTTTTTAAAACAAATGCTACTTCGGCCCAAAAAGACAAATAGTAGACGGTATAGCATTTCCTTAATTTATATTCTAATACTCTCTTTTACGTAGCAATGAATACTGGCAATATGATGCGGTAATTCTTTTGTAAAATTTGGAGATCAGAGCTATAAACGAGGTTGCTTTATAAAGAAGCAAATTAAAATAAAATAGACTAATGGCTAGCATACAGCCATTAGTCATTTTATGAGTATTAGGAAAAAAAAAGCATTATGGAATTTGAGGTGTTACAAAGAGCTGAAGGAAACGGCAGAGGTTGGAACTGAAGATATGAAACTATTAAAAATGGTTAATAACAGGAACTATCAAACAGCGTCGCTTTGGCCGAGTGGTTAAGGCGTGTGCCTGCTAAGTACATGGGGTTTCCCCGCGAGAGTTCGAATCTCTCAGGCGACGTGTTATCATTTTGCTGGGATTCCTCACTTCCATGAAATGGAAGAAGATCTTGGCCGTCCATGTGTCAAGATAGAGGGTTGGTTTTTGGTATTCAGAATAGTTGGTGAGGATTGAATCAGATCTGCCATCATGTTAGGCTAAGATTCAGCCACCCGTCACCCAATCCACTACTATTTTATTGCCCTATTTGTTTTGTTTTTTTTTTTTTATTTTCTTTTAAATATGGGAAGAAGAAAACAAATTACAAATTGTAAATTGTAAGCAATAGATTTGTCAGCATCCATATCATTGTATAGAGCAAGTTCCTATGTCTTCGTCGCGCACCGGTTCATTTAAGGATGTAATCATAAAACGAAAACGACATGATAAATATTTGACAAATGTCGTACACATGTGACATTACGAAAGTTGATAACATTGGAAAGAGGCATTCAATAATGTTATTGTCATTCAAACTCATCCCCAGCACAAGCAAAATTTCCCTTCTTAAGAAGATCCATTAAGGGTCCAGTTATAGGCCCATAATTTTGTACAAATTTGCAATAATAGCTAAGTAAGACCCAAGAATTCACCGCCACGATTGGATTGCTTCTATTTTCTGATTATCTATACATATTCCTTCGTGAGATATGACATGGCCTAAATAATCCATTTTTCGGGCTCCAAAAAAAATATTTCGAAGGCTTCGCAAAAAACTTCTTCACGCTTTGGATTTCAAAGATTAATATGAGATGACTTGAGTGTTCTACCTCTTAACACTTTGAAATTCTGCAACAAGCCTAATCGCTCTTCCTCCCGAAAATGGGCGATAGATTGGGGCGCTACATATTAGGTAGTTTGAGGGAAAGATAGGGTTTGTGCGTGTGGCAGATATGTGGGCGATAGTTTTTTTAAATTGAAAAGTCTGTTTAGTTTGCATTTAAACCTTAGAAATTAATAAATAATTAACCCTTAGTTTTATATGGGAATGGCACATGTGCCATTCCAGTTGCTCCTCACAAACTCTCTCCACTAAGTTATATTTTCCTCTTCGATTGCTATATATATATATATATATATATTTTTTTAGGGGAGATGCAGACATTCGTACCTCTAATCTCCTTATTAGGTAATCTTTGAAAATACTTAGTGAATTCGATTTTTTTTTTTTCTTCGTTCATTTTCTGGGACTTTCTTTTTGCTCTATATAGCTGGATCAATTTAGCTAATGGCCAGAAAAGGAGATGGTTACCAATAATTTAATAATAAAAAAATTTAGAACATGTTACGCATTACTGCACAAATTGGATCCGCCACTGAAGAAGAGGAAATAAAAGGGCATTACTGCACAAATTTCTTTCCTCCTGTCTTTTTTTAGCCTACTACCACTGGAGCTATCTAATGGATTGATATGTTGGTGTTTTAGTTCAAAAAAGAGTGAAAGAGTTGGTGTTTAAAATTTTGTGACATTTCTGTCAAAATTGGTACAGTATTTGTAATTGTGAACAAAGACACTTAGTAACATGTACGAGCATTGGTATGCTCTTATGATTGATACACGGTAGTTTCTGCTCTCAATCAGCCGCAAGTATGCTTATGCCAATTTTTTCATTTGACTTTAAATTCCATGGAGGAAATGCAAAGTATAGATTTGATATCAACCGTGGCACATAAGAAGAAAGACAAACAAATGCATTTTTACTATATAGTGTATTTATTTGTCCTTTTATATTAGCAGATTTTGTCGTTATAATATGTTTGTCATTTAGATGAACTTCTACCTAGGGTTTTTTTTTGTATTACATCATATCTTCTCACTTAGTCACTTTTGCGATGTTATACTATTAATTTACTTGTATAACAATTTAAATATGCGGTTGCGGGTAGAGGGAGGGAGTTACGACTCCCTTCTCCCCACCCGGTTTCTCTTTCCCCATTCCCCCTCCCTTTTTCCTCCTCCACAATAGATCGATCAGGGCGCGTGTATCAATGGTCATCGGGGTGCCTCTTAGCGGCGCGTAGAGCACATAAGGGTGTATTGGGTTTTTGTTATTATATTTTTGTTATTTTAAAATAATAATGTATTCTCGCTAGATCTGCTTTTAATAGTGATCTATGGGGTGAAGTTTTATTCATTTTCTTAGGTTTTGTTTTAATGAATCCTTAAGAATAACGGATTTAGTTTCTAGTCGGTCTTCTGCTTTCTTATGCTTCTTTTTTCTGGGAGTAAACCATAGACCGATGACGGAGGAGTTATTAAGCATAAAGAATAATTGTCACAATGGTAGCGAAGGGGATTGCGATTGATAATGCACTAATAGTGGAGATAAAAATAAAATAAATAAATAAATAAATAAATTTTAAAAAAAAGGCAGGGAATTAAGGACCTGGCAGCGGATAGAGACGTGATTCATCGGAATTTGTTGTAGATCTGAAATTGATTGAGATAGTGACTTTTCATAGATATTGTCTTATAATAGTTCGAGAGGCTATTGTGTATGTCATAGATAATGTTTAAGTTGTGAAGATTCCAAATTATATTATTGACATTGTACGGAGCATTTTGCACCATTTGATTGTTATAAACTTATATCAATGAAGAGATAATTTATTCAAAATATATATATATATATATATATGCATTTGCATAAGAATTTATATATTAACTTGATGTTATAAATACTTTTTTTTATGTATGGTATTGAATTTATAATATTAAATATCATATAACGAACTATATTTATTATTAAAAACACAAACACATCTATTATTAAATATGTGGCTGCGTAAGAATTTATATATTAACTTGATGTTAATTTATTTATATATTAACTTGCGTAAAAATTGAATTCGGTTCCATATGAGTTTTTAATATTATTTATTTCAAATTTGTCCCTACTATTAAAAAAATATGTGGATCTCACATGTTCAAATGACACAAGTCATTTTTATAGACTGGATTGGAGGAAGTTCCTTTAACCCAATTCCTTCAACCCAGTTCAAAGGAAAACTCTGTCCATTTATTATTATAAAACACAAATACATCTATTATATATTAAATATGTGGTTTGAAAAGCAGTGGCTGGCCCTAGGTTTTCTCTTTCTCCTAGAGATAAAAAAACCAGACCTGTGGGGAGGAGGGAGCTCTTAATCCCTCCTCCTTTCCCCTCCCCCTACTCCTCTCTTCTTTCCTTTCCCTTCCCTTCTTGTTCTTCCTTTCTTTTTTTTCAGTGTTTTTTTTTTTTTGGTTTTTTCGACCAGTCCAATTGCTCCAGCCATCCCTTTTACTTATGTTGCGCTACCTCTATCCGCCCTCCATAGTGTTGTGCCGCTCTTCGCCTCCCTAGAATTAGTTGAGCTTTAGATCTAGTTTTCTGATAGTCTCCTTAACTTATTTCGCTCAGCCATGCATTGGCCCACCATGCTCCCCAGTTCTTTAGCCGCCCATTGGCACAAAATTGCTTCATCTCGTCCACCACGCCCCGGCCATTGCGCTTCACCTCCCTTGCCCAAGCTATTGTAGCTGTTTGCTGGTTTTTTTTTTTTATTATTGTGTTTTTGTTTTTGTTTTTTTTTTTAATAAGGGTTTGACTTCTCACTGAATCTGCTTTCGTGAGCGATATTTGTGATGAAGGTTTTTGTCTTGACCTTTGGGTCGAGGAGAATTAGTTTCGGTGTGAGGGTTTTGCTCTCATGGCCGGGAATATAAAAGTTAGAAATATGGGCTATCTATGCATTAGATTAAGTCTGCATTGAGTAGATCTGTTCTATAACTGAAGTTTGGAAATGAGTTAACGGATGTTGAAGTCATGATAGGATCTAATTGTAAGATTTTTTTTTGTTTTGTCTCTATAACATTATAACCTCATAGTTTTGACTATAATTTATCAGACCTTTATGCTCTTATTCTTTTTTCAATGAATGAATATGAAGATTCCCATATATATATATATATATACACACACACGGTTGCCTAAGAATTTATATATTAACTTGATGTGAATTTATATATGGTATTGAATGTATAATATTAAATATCATATATCGAACTATATTTATTATTATAAAACACAAATAATATTCCTCAAAAAGTGATGAATAATTGGTTGCCGGCCCTAGGTTTTCTCCTCTCTCTAGGAGAAAACCTTGAGAGAAAAAAACATTTGGGGAGGAGGGAGCTCTTCGATCCCCTCCCCCTACTCACCTCTTCTTTCATCCCCATCCCCATCCCTCTCTTTTTATTTTTATTTTTATTTTTTATTTTATTATTTTATTATTTTTCCAACCAGTTCAATTGCTCCGGCCATTCATTTGCTTATGTTGCGCTGCCTCCATCCCCCCTCCACCATACTACACCACTCTTCGCCCTCTCTGAATCGGTTGGCTTTTAGATCTAGTTTTTCAAACATTATTAGAGAAAACAAGATTGCTTTATGCCAACATTATTTGGAGATCTCCAGAGCCGTGAAACCCTAAGCCCCCCTCCAGAGCGCCGCAGCCGCAGGGGAGGAGGGATGGTCATTGCTTGCATCCCTCCTCCCCTCTCCTCTCCACTCTGTGTGCTAGTATTTTACTTGATACCCCTAGTCTCGGTGTCCCTCTCTTCCCCCTCCCCATCTCTCCTTTTCCTCTCTGCTTTTTTTTCGTTTTTGCCTTTGGTATTGCCGTTCCCTTGGCTGCTCTCTTCCCCGCCATCTCCATCTGCAGCGCTCCCTGCTTGGGTTGGAACGGGTTGGGCACTGGATCGGCTTGCCTTCGCCCTATCCTCCGTCCTCCGCCTGTCTTCCCCCGACGCCTACCCACCTCCTTGCTTTCCGGTTCCGCCGTGCCCATCCCACATTTTGCAGGGGTTCCGTTGATTCGGCTGGGTTTGTTTTCGTTTTTCCTTGATTGTGCTTCTTTGCTTTTGTTCTTTGCTTTTGTTCTTTGATTTTGTTTTTTTGCTTCCCGGTTCTGTTTTTAGGCATGTTTCTGTCTTTAGTGTTTTCCTATTCTATTGTGTTTGTGTTCTCTCTCGGTGGATACTACCTTTGGGGGTTTTCACTCAAACTCTCCCCCTCCCTGTTTGTTTGTGTGTGCCGCCGATCTCTTCTGCGCCCACTTCGTTGTCGGGTCTTTTCAGGTGCCCCTCCCGCGTCAAGCTTTTTGTGCCACTTTTCGCAGTGGTTTCCGACCAGCTCGTGATCGGCCTCCTTCCGACTGTAGTGACCCGCTTTGTGTGTTTTTCGTTTTTATTTCCCTGTATTGTTGTTTTTCTGGTTTGTATTTCCTTTTTGAGTTCCCCTGTAGTTTGTTTTCTTCGCTATAATTTTTTTTCCTACATTGGTTTTGTTGTTCCCTTTATTTCCTTGTATGGTTTTTCTTTTTGCTTGTAATAAGGTTCTCTCTTCCTGCTTTGGTGCACCCGGTTGCTACCCGTTATTACTGGTCCAAACCCTTGGGTTGTGAATCTGAACTGTATCCTGACTTTCGGGTCGAGGAGGATGAGTCTCGGCTGGGAGGTTCTGCTCTCAAGGCCAAGGAATAAGCGCTACCTATGTATTAGATGGTGTCTGTTTAATACAGATCTGATTTTTAAATCTAATAATTAGTCATAGGTTAGCGGATGCTTTTGTTATGGTTGATTTGGTCTGTTGTTGATGACCGTATCTTTAGCTTCGGCTATGATTTACTTCAGAGTTTTTTGCTCTGTTTGTAAGAGCTTTATGCTCGTGACTTTTATCAATGAATGAATATGGTATGTTCCCTTTCTATATATATATATATATACATATACACAGTTGCGTAAGAATTTAAATATGAACTTGATGTTAATTTATACATGGTATTGAATTTATAATATTAAATATCATATAACGAATTATAATTATTATTATAAAACACAAATACATCTATTATTAAACATAAGGTTGCGTAAGAATTTATATATTACTTGATGTTATAAATATTTTTTATGTATGGCATTAAATTTATAGTATTAAATATCATATAACAAACTATATTTATTATTATAAAACACAAATACACCTATTATTATCAAACATAGAGAACCAAGCATGTGACGAGGTCAACATACACCTATTATAAAACACAAATACAAATAATAGGTGTATTTGTCTTTTATAATAGTAAAACAAGTTTGTTATATGATATTTAATACTATAAATTTAATGCCATACATAAAAAAATATTTATAACATCAAGTAATATATAAATTCTTACGCAACCTTATGTTTAATAATAATAATTATAATTCGTTATATGATATTTAATATTATAAATTCAATACTATGTATAAATTAACATCAAGTTCATATTTAAATTCTTACGCAACTGCATTTTTTTTTTTTTTTTGAAAGGGAACATACCATACTCATTCATTGATAAAAGTCGCGAGCATAAAGCTCTTACAAACAGAGCAAAAAACTCTGAAGTAAATCATAGCCGAAGCTAAAGATACGGTCATTAACAACAGACCAAATCAACCATAACAAAAGCATCCGCTAACCTATGACTAATTATCAGGTTTAAAAATTAGATCTGTATTAAACAGACACCATCTAATACATAGGTAGCGCTTATTCCTTGGCCTTGAGAACAGAACCTCCCGGCCGATACTCATCCTCCTCGACCCGAAAGTCAGGATACAGTTCAAATCCACAACCCAAGGGTTTGGACCAGTAATAACGGGTAGCAACCGGGTGCACCAAAGCAGGAAGAGAAAACCTTATTACAAGCAAAAAGAAAAACCATACAGGGAAATAAAGGGAATAACAAAACAAATGCAGGAAAAGTAATTATAGCAAAGAAAACAAACTGCAGGGGAGCTCAAAAGGAAATACAAACCAGAAAAACAACAATACATGGAAATAAAAACGAAAAACACACAAAGCGGGTCACTACAGCCGGAATGAGGCCGATCGCGAGTTGGCCAAAAACCACTGCGGAAAGTGGCACAAAAAGCTTGACGCGGGAGGGGCACGTGAAAAGACCCGACATCGAGCGGTGAGCAGCGAAGTGGGCTCGGAGGAGATCGGCGGCACACACAAACAAACAGGGAGGGGGAGAGTTTGAGTGAAAACCCCCAAAGGTAGTACCCACCGAGAGATAACACAAACACAATAGAACATGAAAACACCAAAGACAGAACCAAGCCTAAAAACAGAACCGGGAAGCAAAGAAACATAATCAAAGAACAATAGCAAAGAAGCACAATCAGGAAAAAACGAAAACAAACCCAGCCTAATCAACTGAACCCCTGCAAAATGTGGGATGGGCAGGGCGGAACCGGAAAGCAAGGAGGTGGGTAGGCGTCTGGGGAAGCCAGGCGGAGGACGGAGGATCGGGCAAAGGCAAGCCGATCCAGTGCCCAACCCGTTCCAACCCAAGCAGGGAGCGCTGCAGATGGAGATGGCGGGGAAGAGAGCGGCCAAGGGAACGGCAATACCAATGGCAAAAACGAAAAAAAAGTAGAGAGGAAAAGGAGAGATGGGGAGGGGGAAGAGAGGAGCACCGGGACTAGGGGCATCAAGTAAAATACTAGCACCCGGAGTGGAGAGGAGAGGGGAGGAGGGATGCAAGCAACGGCCATCCCTCCTCCCCTACGGCTGCGGCGCTCTGGAGGGGGGCTTAGGGTTTCACGGCTCTAGAGAGCTCCAAATAATGTTGGCATAAAGCAATTTTGTTTTCTCTTTTTTTGTCTCTTCTCCTCTCGCATATATAATTATTGGAAAAAATATAAAAAAACCCTACAAACTAACAGATGTTTTTAAAAAAGTTTCACGATGTTCAAAATGTGCTAAAGTAGTCCATCAAACTACTAAAGTGTCAAAAAGGCCACATCTTTTTTTTATATTCCTATAATACCCTTATTCTTTTAAAAACTAAAATAAAAAATTAATAAAGTAATAAAATAAAAAACTAAAAAATTAATTTTTAAAAATAAAAATATATATAAAAAAAAAAAAAAGAAAAAAGGAAAAAGGAAAAAGGTGGTTGCTAGTTGAGCCAACCACAAGGTTTGATTTTGCATTTATCCATATTTTTTTACATCGCACAAGTGATTTAAAATTTAACCCAACTATTTTATTTATTCCAAAAACAAATTTGTATTTATTTACCCCTTGGGTGTTTTTTTCTTTTTTTTGTTTAAAAAATAATTTAGTTTATTTTTTATTTTATTTAGTTTTTAAAAGGATATGGGTATTATAGGAATATAAAATAAATATATAGCATTTTTGACACACTTTGATAATTTGATGAGTTACTTTAGTATCTTTTAAATATTGTAAGAGTATTCCCAATGGAAGAGATAAATGCTACTTTTATCTAAAATGACTCTTCAAATGTTTAAAAAACCCCTACATTGGATTAGTCAAAAGAAAATGTAAAATAGATATTTGATTGGAAGAGTTAAAAAAAAAAAAAAAACTAAATGTAGCAGCACTTTTCAAGAGAGCTATTTTATTTTTCATTGTTTCTCTCACCTATTTTCTCTTTTTCCCAAATCTTTTCCTACTTTTTCTCTGCATGTTCTCTTTTTTCCAAAACTTTTATTGCTTTTAATAATATTTTAATATAATAGATAAAAATATAGCTAATCAGATGTAGAAACATTTAAAAATGGCTTAGCTAAACTAGGTAAAAGTGAATTTTTATAAGCTATTTTACATAAAAATATGCTTCTTCCATTGAGAATGCTCTAAGGCTCTATCACAAATAATTGTTAGTTTGTGAAGTTTTTTTTGTATTTTTTCCGTAATTATATTATATACCGGTCACGGGTGTACGTGCTTGTAAAGTTTATCGCACCAAAGAACATACATTCACGTGGACCAACTACGTATCTCGATCCCATCTTGGGCCCACCTACCGAAAGATGCTTTCCTTCCATTTAGTCAACGTAACTCTCTCTCTCTCTCTCGTAAGTTGTAAGTTGTAACTTCCTCTCCTTTTTTAATATCTCTCCCTCTAGCTCTTATCATACGCACCCACATACTCTGACATCACATGGCTCCGGATCAACAACCCCACCACCCAAATCCGACCGAAACCCGCCTCATCCCGGCCGTCCAGGGCCCAACAACACGCTTCCAGATCCCCCTCCGCCGGCGTAAACTGCCGACAGTCCGCCTCGGAGGGAAGAAGCCCCGGAGAGCCTTTATTCTAGCGAGAGTTTTTAGGAGGATAAGGCTAAGATGGCTTAAGTTGCAGTACACGTGCATGCTGAAGAAGCTCAGGGAGTATTATCGGAATTTGGTTAAGGATATCGTGGACGCCGGCGCAACGCTGGAGACTTTCCACCAGAGGGTTCTGATGGAGGCCTCTCTAGCCGTTCCGGTCATGGGCGTTTCTTTCAATAACTATCCGTCTGTTTCCGGGTCAGGCCGCCCTTGAAGATCCCTCATCATGTAGAAGTCTTTGTCTTCGATCTTTCTTCGTAAGCTTTCATCTGCATCCATTTCTTGCTCTACCACCTTGCTTGTTTTTTCTTTTTTGTTTCTCCCTTTATTTAAATCATTTGAATGAATCTGTAAGAAAGTGAAATGAACATGTATAATAATATATTTCCAAGCAATTATATATATATATATATATATATATATATATATATATATATATACCATTATATTCTTGTTTGTAGGCACGTCTATATCTATATATATTTATATCATGGCCGAAAAGTATCTATGTATCGGTTACGGGAAAACTTGAGCAGCTAATCTCGTGGTATTTAACCAATCAAGTTGGCCATTGAAGCTGACTTTCACCTTCTCTCGTAATCAAGGGCGGCCTTACCTCTAAGTTTGGGGTCTTTGGCAATTCCAATTATTTTTAAAACTTTTATAAAAATATTATTTTCTATATCAATGGCCTCATTAATGATAATTTTTTTACCTCTTAAATGACTAGATGAATTAACTCTCTACTCTACTCTTATTTGTGTTTATGTATTTATTTATTTACATAAATTTAAACTCGTGAAAGAAAAAATCCTGATTCCACCTTTACTCCCGACCCAGATGGATCCCTTTGTAAGATGGAAATACGATAATATATATATATATATATAAAGAGGTATGATATACCCCAATTCTTTTTTAACTTAAGTCTAACTTTCCTTATTTTTTTATTTAAAATAAAAAAATGGTTAGCAAAATAAAATTGTGTGAAGGAATAATATCTATTTTTTGTCTTTCTTTTACTTGGTATTTTTTTTTTTAAAAAAAAAAATAGTATTTTTCTTCATAAAATTGCATTATTATGAAGAAAAATATCATTTTTTATTTTTTTTAAAAATACCAAATAAAAGAAAGACCAAAAATAGATATTATTCCTTCACAGATTTTTTTCATTTGCTATTTAATTTTTTTTTTTAAATAAAAAAAATGAGGCCAAAATTAAACTTAAGTTGAGCAAAAGAGTTGAGTCTATCATTTTCCATTTTATAATATATGCTTCAATTTTCAGAATAATTGATTTTATATCTTAAAATTTGGAAAAAGATATGTTGAGAATACGAACTCAACCTGCTCCGCTAGGAATATCATCTAGGGATGCAAGTTAGCATCGGATCCAACTTACATGCCGTTATTTTAATAACAATATGTATGTTGTAGTTTAAACAATAGTCAAGATGGAATCTCTCAAAATCTTTTTTTATTCTCTCTCTTATTAAAAGCTTTTAAAAGTAATTAACTTTAAAATTCAATTTTAACCGTTACTTACTCTACAGTATAAAGCATGTATGCTAGATCTATTAGCATCCGTTACCATGTACAGCTCACAAATTAATTGCCTAAAAGATATTTTAAAAAAATAATAATAATAAAACAAAAAACAAAACTCAGAAATTAATTTCGTGGGGTAAGTACATTTAGTACTTTGGGATGCCCTGTTACTTATAGGTAGTACTGAACTAGTGGGCTTAGAGTGGGCCAAAACTGATTTATGAAGCCAACACTAAACGGGCATGGTAGGTAACTTACAAAGTAAGCAATTATTTCAATAACTAGGGATTTTCATTAATTTATTGAGAATTCACATTTTTGAGTAGGTGGTCGGACATTTTAAAATTTATTGACATAAGTGGGTTTTACGCGAACTCTCTTATAATATGCTAGTCAAGTTGCTAGAAATTTAAATGGTAAATTGGTGTAGATCTTAATCCAGAATAAGCAACCACATTTTTGTTGATGGAAGGGATGAGGATCACATTGAGTACTTGGTGTAGATCTTAATCCAGTATAAGCAACCACATTTTTGTTGATGAAGGGATGAGGATTACATTGAGTACTTATTCCAATAATTTTGCATCGACCTTTTGTTTTGTTTTGTTTTGTTTTGTTTTTTTTTTGAAGTGGAACTCAAATATTTCATTCAATAATCAAACATTTTTCAGCCAAAACAATATCACGAATGCATAAAGGGATGGAACCCCTCCATCGGTGTTCCTCAATCAGCTGTAATGCCGTCTTAGCCAACTAATCCGCTGCTGAATTTGCTTCTCTCCGGACATGAACAACTTGCCAGGACTGACAACTTCCCAGAGTCAGCTTCGTGTCGTCCAACAGGTGTCGCACCGATGCCCAACACTTCTCATCTCCTTGCAGTCCCCGTACCACCCCAAGGGAGTCCCCTTCAAGTATAACGTTCTGCACACCAAGACTCCGAATGAAAAGGGCCGCTGTCCATACTGCGATCGCTTCTGCTGTCATAGGATCAACAATATGCGGCCTAGTAGAGCATTGTGCTGCAACCACCTCACCAACACGATTTCTGATTACAATCCCCACACCCATCCTTTTCCCTGCTAAATCAATCGCTACATCCCAGTTGCACTTCACAAATTCTGGTGGTGGCAAGCTCCAGCGTACCAGTGGTCGTTGGCGAACTCGCTGACCTTCCTCTTGTCTGCCATGGTCTGCAGATTTTGCTGCCTCAACTCGGTCAGAAACCGTTTGCATCAACTGCTTGGGGGAAGAGAATTTTCTTTCAAACACCCATTTATTCCTCCACAACCATACCTGTCGCGCAGTGTAGGCAAAAACCTCTGCTTCACCCTCATCCAGACGATCCAATAAACCAACCACAATATCCGGAAAATTGCATTAAGCCGTGATACTTTTTTGAAGCTTTCTAAAACTCCCATGCCAGACATCCTGTGCTGCTGGGCATGTCCACAAAGCATGGCACACAGTCTCAACTTTCAGTCAGCAGATGGGGCATAGCGGGTCCTTCAAAATTTTCCGGTTATGCAGGTTTTAATTTGTTGGCAAAATGTTGTTGCATACCTGCCACATGAACATCTCCACCACCCGTGGACCTCCTAACCGCCATAATCTTCTCCACAGGACCCAATTTGGTATCCCTTCCGAGCACTCTCCCAGCTACTGCGACCTGACCTCCACAGCAACATGATATGCACTTTTTACAGTGTATTTCCCATGTTTTGCTGGGCCCCATCTCATTTGATCTGCCTGGGTGCTTGGGCATATCGGAATTCCACAAAGAATACTTGCCTTGTCGGGATTAAAAATGGCTTCCACCAAAGGAACGTTCCACCACCTAGTATTATTATCAATGAGTGCCTCCACCTTTGCATTCCTCTCTAGGAGCCGAATAGGGGATTGTACCGCATGAGTGGAATGGACGGGCAGCCATCGATCACCCCAAATGGAGATGGAATTCCCATCACCAACCCGCCACACTAGGCCTTCCCATAGAAGGGCCTTGGCATTCCGAATGCTTCGCCACGCATAAGATGGCCTCTTTCGCACTGGAGAATCCAAGAAGGAACTGTGCGGAAAATATTTTTCTTTAAAAATCCTCGCCATTAAAGAGTCCGAATGGTTTAGAATCCTCCAACCTTGTTTTGCAAGCAAGCCAAGTTAAAACTTTCCAAATCACAATAACCCAAACCAACCGCTTCCTTAGCCATTCCCAACTTCTCCCAACTCATCCATGCTATTCTATTTCCATTGTCCTTGTGCCTCCACCAGAATTTTCACATCATGGAATTTATCTCCCGGCACAAAAACTTCGGCAGTTGGAAAACACTCATGGTGTATGTCGGGATTACTTGTACCACGGCTTTAAGGAGAACCTCCTTACCCACTTGGGAAAGAAACTTCTCCTTCCAGCCATGAACCTTATCCAAGACTCGACCTTTTAACCCTTCAAAAGCTCGCAGTCGTGATTTGCCTATAAGTGCAGGCAAGCCCAGATAAGTTTCATATCTCTGTGTAATCGGAACCCCAACAATATGTGAAATTAATTCTCGATCCCCTGTCGAAGTATTACGGCTAAAGAAAATGGAGGTCTTCTCCTTATTTAGCTTCTGACCCGACGCTCTCTCATAGTCCTCCAAAACATTTTGCAAGCTTCTTAGCTCAGCTTCTTTTGCTTTGCAGAACAAAAGGCTATCGTCTGCAAAGAAAATGTGATTTATCCGCATACCCCCATGAGTAATAGGCAATCCTAAAAATCCTCCCCAACCCTCCATACTTTGCAAAGCAAAACTGAGACCTTCTGCACACATTATGAAAAAATATGGCGAAGGGGGTCCCCTTGGCGCAACCCACGAGTTGGAATGACTTGCCCATATGCCTGCCCATTTATAAGTACCGAATACTTTACGGTTCATACACATGTCATCACCAAAAGCACCCATCTATCATCAAACCCCATTATTTTCATCACAAATTCCAAGAAGTCCCATTCAGCCCGATCATAGGCCTTGCTCATGTCTAGCTTCAAAGCCATATAACTCTCCTTACCCACCATACAAGAGTCCATGGTGTGTAAAGCTTCAAACGCAATAAGAATATTGTCGGTGATGAGTCTCCCCGGGACAAAAGCACTTTGGTTCGGTGAGATGATCTCCCCCAACACCCTTTTCAGTCTATTAGCCAACACTTTTACAATTAATTTATAAATAACGTTACATAGGCTAATAGGGCAGAATTCCGTTATCCAGGAGGGATTTTTAACTTTTGGAATAAGTGCTATATGGGTGGAATTTATAGCTGCATCAAAAATCCCATTATTCAAAAAATCAAGAACAGCATTACAAACATCATTACATACCGTACTCCACGAGTGTTGATAGAAACAAGCTGAGAAGCCATCTGGGCCCGGCGATTTTAACGGGTGCATTTGCGCTAGTGCTTTGTCCACCTCAACCGCCTCAAAAGTAGATAGCAAACGGGAATTCATTTCATCTGTAACCCTGGCTTGCATCCCTTCTAGAAACTCCTCTTTTCCCCTCGTCCCTCCAGAAGTGAATAAATCTTGATAGCAAGCCACGAAGGCTTGGCTAATTTCTTCCACCTTGGACCACTCCCGTCCTTCAGTGTCAACAACTCGCTTTATCGTATTTATTCTTCTTCTGTGACTTGCCCAAGCATGAAAAAAAGTTGTGTTTCTATCTCCATCCCGGTACCAATTCCGTTTTGCTCGTTGTTTCCACCGGGTATCTTCAAAATCCAGCAAGGAGTCAATCTCCATTTGAAGACGTTTAATAGCATCATTTTGATCGGGTCCCTCTAGGCCTTGAAGTTTTGCCAGCAATTCAGTCTTTTCTTTCACAACATTTTCGTTGTTATTGAATTTTTCCCTGCTCCACCCCTTTAGACGTAATTTGCACCTCTCCAAACTCCTTCTCACCCTCATCATTGCCCCTTCCTCCCCGTTACCACCCCCCTCCTAAGCCTCACGAATAATAGCTCCACAATCTTCATCGGGGATCCAGCTCGCCTCAAACTTAAAGCCTCTCCTACCCTGTATACTCTGTGGCTATATGTTAAAGAAAGAAACATAGAGTGGGTTGTGATCCAAAGCTCGGGCTGCCAAGACATGTATCCCGGCTGTTTTGTACATATTGCACCACCTACTATTACCAACAACTCGATCCAACCGTTCTTGCGTAAAAGATGTGTCTTGGCATTTATTTGACCATGTAAATCTCGGACCCGAGGACCCCAAATCTCCCAGATTGCAATCCTCAAGAGCTGCCCGGAATGCCTTCATTTGCCCTTCACGTCGTTGATTCACCCCAACTTTCTCGGATTGGTGAACTATCTCGTTGAACTCTCCTACACAAAGCCACGGGACCGGAGCAAAATTTTTTAAATGTGATAGAAGAGACCAAGATTCCATTCTTTTTGTAGGATGACCATAAAACCCCATAAGCTTCCATGGAACTTCATTGTCCGACATCTTAACAATTGCATTGATATGACGACGAGAGTAATTTTGAATTTCTAATTCCTCCGCCACCTTCCAAAAAAGGGCCAAACCGCCACTCTTCCCCACCGGCTACACCACAAACAACCCTTCGAAACCAAGCTTCACTCTTAACCTTTCCACATGTTTCTTGTTGCTAATAGTTTCTATTAGAAACAAAAAGAAACCCAGTTTTTTGTTTCTTATAGAAACTATTAGAAACAAAAAACTGGGTTTCTTTTCCTTAACCATTTGGTCAAGGTCACGAACTGTTCGAGGGTTCCCAAGCCCTCGACAGTTCCAGCTAATAAGGCTCATTGAGATTGGTGGGGCTGCATAGCAGCCGCCGCCGCCTCTATTATCTCATTACTCTTTCCTGCCTCACCAGTGCAGATTTTTTTGACACTCCTGTCTCCCTCATCGCCAACCTCTTGGTTTTTGGCTTTTCTTTTTTGTGTAGCCGACTATGATGCACCCTCCCTCCCATCTTTTGGAACCCTGGCTTGTCTTTTCCATTTCCTCAAGTTTGTTTTTGACACCTCAGTCCTCACCATTGTGGTCGGTGATGCCTCCTCCATGACAGCACAATTATCCACTAATTCCATTCTGTTCTGAAACACGTCAGCAGTACCTCTGGCGATCAAATTTTTACCCACGTCACCAGCTGTTAGCAGGTTAGGCCCACCTTGCGAGCTGCGGTTTTGCCACCATTCCAGGCCCCATCCTTTTCCACGTTGACATCCCGCTCTGCATGAGGCTTCAAGGAGCCTTTATTTCCCAATCCTTCCGAGTGTAACGTATCCAACCCCTGTGTATCCGCCCATGATCTGCCTTCCCCCAATCTCGCTTCCTCCTTATGGCAAGAATCTGATCGTTGACTGCTTACCTCTTCACTACCATTATTGTAACGGCTAGGGTTTCCTTGTGGGTAGTGAGTTGCCTTATTGCCCCACCCCTTGAACGAGGAACTGCCGTCCCGGTTCTGCTCCGCCGAGGAGGTTGTTCCGCCCTCCCGAGTACCTCCCCTGCTCCACCTTGGATCTTCGGCCCGCAACCATACTCCCCACTCTTTTGCCCTACCGTCATTGGTCCGTTTTTTATGAGCCTGCACCGGACACCCTTTCCCCCATGCCAGATCCTCCCGCAGTCAAAACATAGCATAGGGAGTTTTTCATATTTGAAAATCACGCAGTACGATTTTCCTCCCAACTGCAATGCTCGGCCTCTCTCTAGTGGCTCATGGAGGTTAATATGCACTCTAATATGTAGACAATGCCCCTATCCCTCTCCATCTCCAACTACATCGACATCCTCAACGGATCCCAATGACTCGCCGATTTTGACCCCCATTGCTTTGTTCATGCATAATAAAGGCATTTCATGGACTTGAACCCAAAACGGCAAGTGAGAGAACACCAATTGCGACGGTGGTGTAATCCCATCGAACTCTTGCAGCACCAATATTTGTCGATCAAATGACCATGGCCTGCCCTCTAGCACCCGTCTTTTATCCGCTAACTCCTCGAAGTCAAACACCCAGACATTATCAAGCACCTCCTTAAATACCACCGAACCAGCCAATCGTCATATCCGGGATAAGACCGAACGAAACGCCTCCTTGTTGACCCTACACTCCCCACCGATCCTGCCCACCCGACACCGCTCCCCTTTTTCACAACCATCAGCTATTTCCCCCTCACAGATTTCCACGCCCGTTCTCTCACCTTTAGTCAAGGTGAGCGTGCCACACAATTTCTCCAACTGGTCCACCATCATAAGGAAAATCACGTTGCCAATCCGTCGTAGTTAAAAAACCGTTAGCAACCTTCTCCCCTGCCGTAGCCGGTAGAAGACAAAACCTCCCAACCTAGCTGTTTCCCAGAGAAACCCTAGGGGAGACTTTTTTGCCCCAAAACCAATTTTGCATCGACCTAAAGTTGCTTCACTGACTTAAAAAAGCAAAAAAAAAAAAAAAAAGTTGCTTCACTTTTTGCCTTGTTTAACGAGAAATGCTAGGTTTTTATTATTATGTTTGTTTTTTTTTTTTTTTTTTTTACAAAATTTTGTTCTAAAATGATGTTTCATCATTCCATGTGACCTTGCTTTAATAAATAAAAACATAAGGTTAAAAAGAGGGTGTCGAACCTCAAAGACTGTAGGGGTTTTGTTATTAAATTTATGAGAATTAAAATTAACTTAATATAAAGGACATTGATTTGATTTGATTTGTGTAACTAAAGTGCATGAAAATAAAAGAGAATTAAAATATGAGAGAAAATGTAGGATATTGACTTCACCTCTATCCGCACAACAATGGTTAATTAGATTTCATCTAGAAATTCATTCTATGCATGTTATAAATAAACAAGAAACTACCTTATTAAATAATAAGTATAATCCATCTTCGGTTGGCACGGATCGTTCACCTAACCACTAAGATGTGGTACGACCTGTCTTCTCTATGTATGAATTGTCTAATTCTTTAACAGGATATATACAATCAATGAATAAGTGTAACACATCTTCGGTTGGCACGGACTATATACCTAAATTACACTAAACTAGGGTGTAGTACAATCCGTCTTCCCTAGGCATGGCCTATCAAATCCTATTAATCATATGTCAAAGAAAACCATTGTATAACCATCATCCTTATAATCACAGTAAACAAGAATGATTTGAGTTCAATAAAAGTAAAAGACTTTCTAATACAATATAGGAATTTTACTAATATTGATTTTAGAATTTAAGAATAATTGCATTTAATATTTAAGAACAGAATCAATATGTAGCAATTCCATAGTTATACAATCAACATGCATAAATTGAAAATTCAGAAATTAAATACAATCAAACCATTATGCTTGGATAGGGTTACATCAATACCCCATGAAGGGGCTTTAGCCGCTCATGACTCCGCTAAGTCTATATTTGCTGAATTTTTGCTCTAGGCAGTGGATGTCTTTCTTCTATGTTTAGAGGCCTATTTATAGGGATCAGGAGAAGCCTAGAAACCCTAGGAAACCGTAGGTCAATCTCCAAGTCCAAGTGGGAGACTGAAAACCAAATCCAAGGTGAAAAAGGACTGTTGCCGTATTCTGCACGCCCGAGGGTGCTCGATCCTAGAAGAAACGTGCTCGAGCGCATCAGCGCTCGAGCTTGGCTGATTCTGTACGTGAGCGCTGCCACGCTCGATCATAGGCTGGAATGCACTTGATCCCAAGTGTTGCTGAGCTCGATCCCGGGGTGCCAGAATGCATCCAAATAGTCTTTTAAGCCCAATTTTCACTGGAATTCTTGCATCTATCATTTAAAGCCCTGAAACATAAAAACAAAACAAAATTAAACAAATAAAAACGCTAAGGAATTAACATATGCGAGTTAAGGGGCTTGAATGTGCAACATTCAACGCTCATCACACCACCAAACTTAGATACTGCTAGTCCTTTCGCAATACAAAACAGAAAATAAACTGAAAAACAATAAGATAAATCTTTTTTTCATCGGATGTACGATTGCATTTAGTGTATGCAATAAGCCCTTTAAACCCCTAGGCATCCCTAGAGGACAAGTGAAGTCTCGTGAGGGTTTAACAGGGATGATACCCACAAACATTGTCATCATTATTTCATTCATTGGCAAGCTTAAAATGATAAACTCCATCTTCAAAATTTCAAGATATCACAAGTCAAATCACTTACAAATGGCAGTTTTGAGATACAACAAGTTTCAATTAGTGCAAAGTGGACTAACACACAATCATGAGGCTTCAAAATAATTCTAATATAAATGAATCAACATCTCAGAATTTATTGGACTTCGTATCAGATCAAACAATCAACGCATACATTTTTTTTTTTTAATATATATAGGTCGTGTACTGCTTAACTCCCTTAAGCTTTCTAATTGACCCATGTATCAAGCGTCAAGCCAATTACTCCCAAACCAAATGGCTTTAGGGCACTAGGTGTAAAGACACCCCTAGGACTTACTAACCCGAGTAAAAAATGCTACAAAGCTAAGCTAGCCATTTTATTAATCAAACCGAACTTCTCACTTTTTGACACGAACACTCACTGCTTAATGAGGCAAGAGGTCCGGTAACTCAGTGAAAAATTCAAACTTGATACTTTTTTTTTTTTTTTAATAGCATGCTAAGGTTATTCATCCAATACATCACCCAACATAATTCAAGACATTGAAAACAAACATAATTGATCTCAAATTTCATACTTCACAAACATGTACTAGTGTGCTCAAGGTAAATATTAAATTGAAGCAAGAAGCATCTTATGTTGCAAAAACTAAGTAACAATACTCAAAATCCCTAAGTCAAATGATCATGTGTTCATAAATTTAAGCCTACCAATGAAATGCAAATCAAAATCAAAGCTCAACCACATGCTTAAGAGTGGCATAACAACAGAATTGGACAGTGTTTTGTTTTTTCATACCCCCAAACTTCAATCATACATTGTCCCGAATGTATGTGCAGAACTAAAGAATAAGATCAAGAGTATAGGAATACCTGATTAAACAGATGACGGCTATATCATACCCCTAAACTTGCATGCAAAAACACATGTCCTAAAAAAGAAAGTGATACTTCAACCAAATACCAATCAAGTGCAACACATTGTTGTCAAAATATAATCAACTGTAGAAATGGAACAACAATGGGGAAGATAAAACCTGGAAGGAGATCATGTACCCTGATGAAGTGAGGAGTCCAGCACAAAGGGCTTGTGCTCCATCCTATGAGGTATTTCTCAAAGTAATTTCGCATTTTGAAGGATCTTACCTCGATCCTTCAGAAGTCCAATCAAGCTCTTCCATCCCTTCTTCTTTATGATCATGTAGCTCTCCACAAGGAAAAGGACTCCTCTTAATCTCCCAAAACTGCTTCTCTCAGCTGAAAGGTCTAGAGGCTCCCCATGATGATACTCCAGGTGTTTGTCCCAAACTGGTTCCATGATCAACCTTTTGTCTCTATCGGGATTCTAAAAACCAAGGCAGCTAGGGAACTTGAAAAATCTTTTCCACCTAAATGAATTCAACTTTAGTAACCTCTGAATGAAATATGTCCCCTGTGGGGTCGTCATCAGGTGGTGTAGTATTTGAAGTGAGGGGCATAGGCTCCGGTGGGTTTCTCCATGATGGGGCTTCAGGTAGAGTATCAGGAGGTGGGTCTTCAACAATTTATCCAATGTCATCCAAGAAGAAACATGTATTCTGATCAGGTGCATGCTGGAAGACATTGAAGATGTTAAGTCTGATCTACATATTCACAAAGGAGATCTTCATTACTTCGATTCGACAATTGATGCATGCATTGGCTGTGGTGAGGAAAGGACGCCCGAGTATGATAGGAATTTGCTTCTCTGGATTCGGGATAGGTTCTGTGTCAAGAACTATGAAATCAACTGGATAGTAGAACTTATCTACCTTGATGATGACATCTTCCACATCCCTCGGGGTTTCTTGATAGATTGGTCAGCCAATTGCAAGACAGTACTTGTACATTTCAGTTCCCCTAAACCAAGTTGCTGATATACCGAGTATGGAAGCAAATTCACAGCAGCTCCTAAGTCGAGGAGAGCTCTCTCAATCTCAGTGTTCCGATGACGCACAAAATTGTAGGCACTCCAGTGTCCTTGAACTTTGGACGAGTGTTATGTTGAATGAAAGCGCTCACTTGCTCGGTGAGAATGACTTTCTTAGGAATGTGCTTCCGATTCTTTCTCTTTTGAGTGCATAAGTCTTTGAGAAATTTTGCATAGGCTAGAATTTGCTTGATGGCATCAAGGAGTGGGATGTTGACTTTGACCTGCTTGAAGACCTCCATCATGTCTTGTATCTTCTCTCCTTCCTTCCCGAAGTGGGAAGGTGCCTTGAGACGCTCTGGGAATAGGACCCTGGGCTCATATAGTATCTTAGGAGTGGGGACAGTTGATGAAGAAGCCTCAGTGCTTACTTGCTTACCCTTGTCCTACTGTAGATTTTGTGGAGCCTCGGTTTGCTCTTCCACCTGATTGTCTACCACTCTTCCACTTCGCAATGTCGTGATGGCTTGGATTTTCTTTAGATTAGAGGTGCTCCCCTACGGAATGTAAAGTCCCCTGGGGTTGGTCGCTAGCTGGCTTGGAGGCTTTCCTCCGTCCCTCCTGTTGAGGGCATTGACAAGTTGTCCGACTTGAGCTTTTAACTTGGCGATACTGCCAACCTTGGCTTCTATATTAGCGATGGACTGAGAGTGAGAGTGAAGCATTTGTTCATTGGCCTCTAGCCTGCTGACAACAATTAAGATCTTCTCTAACATCTTCTCCTAAGCAGCCAACCTCTCATCATAGTCAAAACTCCTCGGGGGAGGTGGCTCGGCCTGATACTACTGTTGTGGGGACCGATATATGGAAGACGGCTGGTAAGGCTGCTTGTTACTTTGGGGTTGAATGTGCAATCCTGAAGCAGAGTTGCATGAAGCTTGAGTCTTCCATGAGAGGTTTGGATGATTTCTCCAACCCGGATTGTAAGCAGTAGAATATGAATCATTACCTGGTCATGAGAAAGCTGCATTGATTTGCTCATTAGAAACATCAGTATAATTTCTAGCATTAGGGTAGTCATTTATATGATGAATAGGACTAGAAAAAAATCAGCATGGTTTAGGTCGTGTGTGCATGTGAGCAGAATTAGGCGCAAGACCAACAACTATCAATTGATCTAACTTCCTAGTGATAGCATCAACTACTTGGCTAGCTACTTATAAGTGCCAAATATTGCAAATTTAGATCCCTTAATTTGCATTTGCTAAGCCTTTTACTTTATTATTTTATGATGTTTTGCTTAGTTTTGGTGTTTTAGTGTTTTGTTGGTTGCTAATGGAAAACCACGCCTTTAAAGGGAAAATCCATTAATTCTGTGCCTTAAGACACCTCAGGGAGCATTGGCAGCAAATTTGGATCGAGCAATGATTAGCACCCGATGAGTCCTACTAAAAAGGCCATATCTAGAGTTATATAGCTCGAATTGAAGTGATTTTGGTGTCATTGGAAAGCTAACTCAAAGATCTACAAAATCATGTTTCACAAGAGTTGGCTAATTCCTTTAATAGTGCACTCAAGCATACATATAGTGCAATCAAGCGCACTCATGCCCATCGAAACTAGAAAGTGCATGCTTGAGTGTGCTCGATCGCACCTAGAGTGCGATCGAGCGGGCTCGGCCGACCTGGCAACACTTAAATCCTAAAATTAGTTTAGAAATATCATTTTTTTTCTATTGTAAATGTACGGGGACGCGCCAGGGGCGCCGTACTTTGTCAATTTTTGACTTTTCTGGGTTTTCGGAGCTTTAAACTCCAATTCTTTTGTAAGTTTGTCAATTTCAATGAAGTATTTCAGTTTTTTATGATTTATTTTGTCATGAGAGGCTAAGGTTGAAGATGAAGCCACACCATTGACTTGTTTGCATATTTTATAATTTGTTCGTACAATTCCGTTGTTGAATGTAATATATGTTCGTTTCAATTCAATTGTGTGACAAAATTGTGATTGAATGCTGTTTATAAATCGTGAAAACGTTGGATTTTCATTGTGTTTCATCCAACGAAAATATCGAATGATTTGATGAGACACATATCCATTGTGATTCATATATCAAACAGATACAATGGATGATTTGATCTCAATTGGATATTCATTGCGATTTGTAATAGAGATGGATTCATTGAATGATTCAATAGGATTTCATAAAAATAATAGCACATGTATTGGGTCTAATCGCTTGTCGGATATGTATGAACTAAACATGAGAATGTGAGCTTTGATTTGGTGAGGTGAATTCTGAAACCTTAGTCGTTTATCATTTGATTTATTTGATTTGTTTTGTTTTCAATTTCAAATGCTCCAAATTTGGAACTAGGTTAAAATAGGATTAGTTTAGATAAGAATTAGTTTTCACGACACAATTCCCTGTGAATCGACCTCGCACTTGCACACGTTGTACTGCACACGACTCTTGCGCTTGCGAGTAATTATAATTTGCACATCAGCTACATCTGCAGAATGTCCTACTTCAAAGAGACCGTCGGTCTTTGGTGCTTTAGGTACAGGTGCCCTACGTCTAGTGGAAGCAAGATAAATAGAATTACTACTCAAATTTTCAAACAGGGTCCATGCTTCATGCTCACTCTTCAACATAAATGTCCCCCCACAGGATGCGTCTACCATTTGTATATGAGGCTCGGTGAAGCCATCATAGAAGCTTTGCACCAGCTACCATTTCAGGACAGCGTGGTGCAGGCATGATCTAAGAAAGTCCCTCAGTCTCACCAAGTCTCATGGAATTGCTCACCCACATATTGGGAGATACTAATGAAAGCTCTTCTAATGTCATTGGTTTTTCCTATGGGTAAGTACTTCTTTAGAAATTATTGTTGCAATTCTGCCCAAGAAGTAATGGAGTTGGGTGCTAAGGAATTAAACCAATGTTTGGCTCTTTCCTTGAGGGAGAAAGGGAAGAGACGCATCCTTAGAGCATCCTTAGTGAATCCAATCAATTTAATGGTCGAACAGACTGCTAAGAACTCATTGAGGAAGTAGTAAGGGTTTTCAGTACCAAGTCCTAGAAAAGATAGTAGACTTTGTATATTGCTGGGCTTGATCTCATAGTGGGCTACCATAATGTCCGGTAGCCTGAGACATGTGGGGGAAGTGTGTGTGGTAGGGAGATAGTGATCTCTCAAAGCCACAAGGTCACCCATGGTCTTAGTGGTGTGTTCTCTTAGCAAATTAGAATTCCTTTCGGCTTTAAGTTGTTTCAGAGTGTGTTCAATGTCGGGGACACAAGCAATTAAAGGCAAAGATAATGAACGGCGACCTAACATAAACTAAAAAGGAAACAAAAATAAACAGAAAATAAAAATTAAATCAGAAAGTAAAAGCTCACAAACGGCCTAAAAGTGTGCTGGAATTTAGGTGCTGCAGTTGCTGGAACGCGGCAGACTGGCGTTGGTGTGCTAGATCGCATTCCAGGGTGCGCTCGAGTGTACTACCGAAGATGGATGTGTGCGCAAGCGTGGAGGGCTCGAGCGCAGCTTGCTAGATTCCTGGTGGAGTGTGTAGGTGCGCTCGATCACACTGTTGCAAGGAAGTGCTCGAGCGTAGGGTAGCTGGGCTCGAGCGCTGGCGAGCTAAGGGTCTGCGCAGCTCCGAACCTGAGTGAGAAAACTCAAACAAAAAAAATAATAAAACATAAAAACAAAATTAAGATTAGAAACTAACAATAAAGAAAAGCAAAAAAATGAAAATTAAGCTAAAATTAATCCTTAAAATTTAATAACGGAACCGTTAAGCAGCCCTCGGCAACGGCATCAAAAATTGTTGTGGTCTTTTGTATACCAAATATATCAATAATAATAAACCATTCGCAATAGAATGAATCCTTGTAGGATAAGGCTAAAGAGAGGGTATCGAACCTCAAGGACTGCAGGGGTTTTGTTATTAAATTTATAAGAATTAAAATTAACTTAAGACAAAGGAGATTGATTTGATTTGTGTGACTAAAGTGCATGAAAATAAAAGATAATTAAAATATGAGAGAAAGTGTAGGTTATTGACTTCATCTCTACATGCACAACAATGGTTAATCAGATTTAATCCAGAAATTCATTCTATGCATATTACAAATAAACAAGAAACATGCAATAGAATGAATTTCTCATTTTTTGGTTCCGTTTTTTGGTCCTTTCCCTTCCTCTCCACCTCTTCCCCCTCCTTTGGTCCTTTTCTTTTGCCCGTTCTGTGCCCAATCTACTATCCTTGCCGAACCCACATCGTCGCTTGCCTCTCCGCCTGTCCTCTTTCGCTCCGTCTGGGTTCTTCATGTTTCGGCCATTTTCCCCCGACAACCTTCCTCACCGACATAGTTTCTGTTTTGGGTTTCTTGTTTCTTGTTTCTTTTTCTTTATTTTTTTATTTTCTTGTATTCTCTCCTATTCTTGTTTTTTGCTAGATTTTGTGTT
Source organism: Corylus avellana (assembly GCF_901000735.1). Lineage (NCBI taxonomy): Eukaryota > Viridiplantae > Streptophyta > Magnoliopsida > Fagales > Betulaceae > Corylus > Corylus avellana. The sequence goes on along the minus strand of NC_081547.1, from coordinate 10,868,374 downwards.
TGTTTCTTTTTGTTTTTACTTTTGTTGTTTCTGCTTGTTTAGGTACTTTTTGTGGGTGATGCTCATAGGGTTTCACTCAAACTTCCCCCTCCGTTTGATTGCACTGCCGATCTCCTCTGCGCCTGCTCCGCCACCCACCGTCCTCTGCTGGACCTTTTTCTCACACCCCCACCACGATAAGCTTCCAACGCCCCCTTCAGTTTTTAGTTTTCGGCGAGCGTGCGATCGGCTCTTCTTTCCAACTGCTGTCATCCTCTTAGTGTGCTTTTATCTGTTGGTTATTTTCATGTAATTTTGTCTGGCTTTCCTTTTTTGTTCTTTCTGTCTTTCTTTGTTTCCCTGTATCGGTTTTGTTTTTTATTGTAATAATGCTCAGTCCTCTCTCTCGATCTGCCCGCCTGATGCCCTTCGGGGTAGTTGATTTGGTCCAGACCTTCGGGTTGTGGATGTGAACGTTATCCTGGCTTTCGGGTTGAGGAGGATGAGTTTTGGCTTGGAGGTCTCTGTCCTCAATGCCGAGTAATAAGAGCTACCTATGCATTGGTTTAAGTCTGTTTGACACAGATATGTTGTGTCATTCGAAAATTTGTCGTAGCTTAGCGGATTTTGTATGATTTTGGAATGTAATACGCATCTTTGACGCTTGTAACCTCGTAGCTTCGACTATGCTTGCTTCAAGGCTTTGCTCTGTGTTGTTTGAGCTTTATGCTCGTTTATTAATGAATGAGATTGAACTATTTCCAAAAAAAATAAATAAATAAATAAGAAACTACCTTATTAAAGAATAAGTATAATCCATCTTTGGTTGGCACGGATCGTCCACCTAACTAGTAGGATGAGGTACGACCCAGCTGTCCTAAGTAGGAATTATCTAATTCTTTAACACGGTACATATAATCATTGAATAAGTGTAGCCCATCTTCGGTTGGCATTGACTGTCTACCTAAATTACACTAAACTAAGGTGTAGTACAATCCGTATTCCCTAAATGTGGCCTATCAAATCCTATTTATCATATGTCGAAGAAAACCATTGTATAACCATCATCCTCATAATTACAGAAAACAAGAATGATGTGAGTTTAATAAAACTAAAAGACTTTCTAAGACAAGATAAGAATTTTAGTAATATTGATTTTGAAATTTAAGAACAATTGCATTTAATATTTAAGAACAGAATCAATATGTAGCAATTCCATAGTTATACAATCAACATGCATAAATTGAAAACCTAGAAATTAAATACAATCAAACCAATGCCCGAGTGTGCTCAATCGCACAACAAATGCGCTCAATCGCACCTACGCTCGATCCTAGAAGAAACACGCTTGAGCGCATACGCGCTCGAGCTTGGCTAGTTCTGCGCGCGAGCGCTGCTGTGCTCGATCATAGGCTGGAATGCACTCAAGCATATGTGCGCTCGATCCTAAGTGCTGCTGAGCTCGATCCCAGGCAGCAGAGTGCATCCAAAAAGTCTTTTAAGCCCAATTTCCACTAGAATTCTTGCATCTATCATTTAAAGCCCTAAAACATAAAAACAAATAAACAAATAAAAGCACTACAGAATTAAAATATTATAGTTAAGGGCCTTGAATGTGCAACATACAGCGCTCATCAGTCCGCCCTAGAGACCATTGAAGTTGGTGAGGTCGCTCGAATCATGCCTTTGAGTATTCAGCGTCCTGGCTAGCTAGAGGTACGTTTCATTTTTTCATCATCTTCTTCATCAGACAGACAAGTGAATCCACCTGGTGAAGGTGAAGGGGTCTGTCCCTCAATCTACATTTCTATTTCATCATCCTTGGAAGCGGAACTGTCGCTTCACAATTCTGGTAACCCTATGGAGTTTAATCCACCCTTTGGACCATTTGGGAATGCGGCGGAGGATGCACAACCCCTTTTGGCTCTGTGTGCGACCCCCTGGGTTGGTCTATTGGGTGCAAAGAATGCCCCACTTTCAAAGGTTTCTGAAGGCTTATCTCACAGGGCGGTGGCAATTCCTGTCACGACTAGGGAACAAGGAAACAGGAGAAGTCCCACAGAGTCTGGCCATACGGAGGTTGTGGAATCATTTGAGGAAGACAATGATTCTGCTATGTTACAATTGGCTGCAGGGTAGTCAAAACGAGTTGAGAAGAATTGGGGCTCCGGTGGGGAGATTTCCCCAGAAATTGCTTCCCACTAATTTGAAGTTTTGCCCGTGTATAGGGAAGCTCCGTCAAAGGCTGCTCACCCAGTGTTTGAAACTTTGCTTACTTCAGGGACAGGCTCCAATTTGGAAGGTCCTTTCACAGCTTTGGTCTGTTTGCTGCAGCCAACACCTAGTGCAATTCCAGTGGACCCGACTATCCGCCAAGCTTGCTCATCATTCGCGCAGGCTGCTTTGGAGATGGTAGCAGTTGGCTATCGAATTGCCAACGGGTCTTAATGTCACCAGCACTTCTCTGAGGCGCATTATGTCAAAGCTGGAGCTAAAGCTGGAAGCTATTTTGAAAGAAAATGCCATGCTCCGTGAACAAAATAACCAGTTCTCTTTGCAGTTGGAGAGGAGTTAGTCCATGGAGGCCAATTGTACGATGTGTATCCATTTGTAGGCTGCTTGTGACAAGGTAGAGGCCAAGTCTGTGGTCAACTACAACCAAGTAATCGTTAGAGAATTCAGTAGCATTCTATCGTCAGAGGCTTCAGGTTGCAGAGGATTTTGCCCAAAACTCCCAGTCTAGACGTTATTCTACCAACGTAGTCTAGCAAAAAGCGAAAGCTGAGGAACAAGTAGCTCGTGTAGCTCGAAGGCAAGCAAAAGTAAAAGCTCTTGGGGAAGCCAACCGTTGTAAACAGAAGGATCTTGTTCTCCGGCGAGTGAGTGAGGATTCTGCAGAGGAGAGAGATGGGTTATTTGCCCGCCTGCATTTTATGCATGAGGAAAATTTTTCGCTCAAGGAAGAACTATGGCGGGTTCCAGTTGCCAGCCATAGTAGTTGGAGGCAGGGGTTCAAAAATGGGTTCAAGACATGCCAAGGCTTTAGGTGCGAAGAATTCGGGCCAGTGAATATGGACTTACTTACTTGGCGGGATGTCCCTGGGTCCGTTTGACGACGCTATCGTGTGGCCATAGACCGTGTATTTAGGGTCGCTTGCCCTTCTGCCTTTCTTCCCCGTCCCCTTGGTGAAGATGACCATCCTCAGGTTGATGATGATCCCCAGTTTGTGGATCTTGACAATGACAAGGCTCCTTGATGCTTCTTTTGTACTATGTTTTTGTTGGACCCATTGAGGGCCGCTGTTTTGCTTTCTTCACACAGTCTATGTACCTGCACTTCTTTTGGACTAAAAAACATTGTTAGTTTTTATAATTCTCTATGCAAATTTTGTGTTTATGCCTTTCTTTATGTGTGGGAGAGAGAGAACTTCTCGATATGAGAATATGAACAATGTGAAACCGGTGTATATGGAGAAATATGTAGGCTACTCAGACACTGTTTTAACTAATTGCATAGGTAAATGTGTTTTATAGCAAACGACACATATACCTACCAACCCAAACGGGATGTTTACCTTTTAATTTTCCGTTGTTTGAACGGAGATGTTTTGAGTTGTTGATGGCTACCTAACACCGTTTTAACATGTTGTATAAAGGGGTACCGCTGTGTAAATACGGAGTATACCTTTACCAACCTAAGCGGGATGTTGGCTCATCACCGTTTTGTGGTTTCACGCATGTGGAGTTTTACCTTTGATACCTTGATGTGCCTCTTTTTTTTGAAGACGAAGAGAGAGATGGGACCGCCAAAGGGTCAGATTGGAGTAATTTGTGGGACAGCATCCCCTAGTTACCGAGGACTCTCTGAGGCTTAAGTCAGTATTGGTGTATGGAATTTCATAATGAGAAAATAAAGAATAAGATAAGGCGTAGCTATTCACCTTTATTGCTTTTGTTTCCCGCTTTTGACGCCCCTGATTTGATTTCTTTTACTCCTTTTGCTAGTTCATGTTATCTAAAAGAGGATATAGTCAATCAAATAGTGTATGATTTATACATGAGGAATGTTGGTCGATGCCTTTCCTTGCTGGGTTTATTGATAGAAATGCTGGAGATGTTCCGCATTCCAAGAGTGGGCTAGTGGCCTCCTGTCCAGTGTTTCGAGGTGGTATGTCCCGGACCGTCGGTAATCTTTCACCCTGTAGGGGCCTTCCCAAGATGGACCCTATTTATCGTCAGTTGGGTCCTTTATTGGACCCATTACCTTGCGTAGTACGAGATCTCCATTGCAGAAACTATTATGCTTTACCTTCTGATTATAGTACCTTGCAGTGGTTCGTTGGTCGGCTACTATATGCGTGGCAGCCTGAGTTCTTCTTTCATCCAATAAATCCAAGCCTTCTCGCAAAGCAATGTAGTTTTCTTCTTCATTAAAGCTAGTTTGTCTATGACTGGGCATACCTATCTCGGCTTGGATCATAGCTTTGCTCCCAAATGCCAGAGCAAACGGAGTATCTTCGGTTGCTGTTCTTGTTGTCGTCCGATACGCCCAAAGTACTTCTCGTAACTCATCTGCCCATAGACCCTTGGCTTTGTCCAGCCTCCTAGCTGTGAACACCAGTCTCTAAAGGCAGGAATTATCAAACTGCTTACCGTTGTCTGAAACAATTGACTGTGGGATGCCAAACCGGCAATCCACCAATCTCCATATGAAGTGTTCGATATTTTTTTCTGTGTTGGTGGGTAGTGCTTTAGCCTTTACCCACTTGGTGAAATAGTCAACTGCTGCCACAGTAAACTTAACTACTCCCTTCCTTGGTGGTGGGTGGATAAAGCTTCATTTGTATAGTATGTCATTTTGGACGAGGTATCTTGCTGCTCAACAGCGGACTGCCTTAGCTTCTTTTGGGTCCTCTAGGAGGCTTTCTTCTACTAGGTATTTGACAACAGATTTTGCCCAATTTATATCATGTATTGATAGTACATACCTAGGTTTTTGGGCCTTCGATGGCTGGCATTTCTGCTTCGCTCATTGTGGTGTTGTCTCCTAGCGTTGATTTGGAACAAGAGGAAGCTAGACAGGCCAACTGGTATGCCTTGACATTGGAGTCTCCTGATAATTGCTGAATGCGGAATTTTGCGAGCGCATCCTTTGCGTCTAGTGCTTTCTGCAAATATACTTTGATTTTTTTCTCCTTTCGCTTCATATTCCCCTGTCATCTGTCCTACCACCAGTTGGGAGTCACTTCGTACTCTTACATTGGTGGCTCTCAACTGTTTTGCCCAATAAAGCCCGGCTATGAGTGCCTTGTATTCAGCTTTGTTATTTGTGGCCTGAAACTTGAATTGGATTGCGTACTGGATTGTGATCCCGTTGGGTGTTTTAATGACGATTCCAACTCCACCCCTTTCTGAGGATGATGATTCGTCGACTTCAGTGAACCAAACAGGTTCAAATTCACCTTCGATTGCCTCCTCATTGTCCTCTGTAAATTGTCCAAGGAAATCAGGGACTGCTTGTGCTTTTATTACTGTCCTTGGGAGATATTCGATGTCGAACTCGCCTAGTTTGACAAATCACTGTACCAAGCGACTCAAGGTGTTTGGCTTGTGGAGGTACTTCTTCAAAGGGTGACTTGTAAGCACTTTAATAGGATGAGCTTGATAATAAGGTCGGAGCTGCCTGACAGAGGTGATTAAAGCGAACGCCAATTTTTCAATACCTGGATATCGGGTTTCTACTCCTTGTGAAATGCGACTGGAGTAGTATATTGGTTTTTGTATCTTTTGATATTCCCTTATGAGAACAAAGCTTACGGTGGGGGCGGTGGACGCCAAGTAAACATAGAGTGGCTCACCCGATTCGGCTCTGCTATGAAGTGGTGGTTTCGCCAAATATTCCTTGAGGTTTTTAAATGCTGCCTGGCATTCCTCATTCCATTCGAATGATTTTTGCAATATTTTAAAGAATGGGAGGCTTCTGTTTGTTGAACGGGCTATGAACCTGTTGAGCACTGCCAGATGCCGTGTTAGACGCTCTAACTCTTTGGTATTACGGGGTGGCTGCATGTCAATAAAGGCTTTGATTCTTTTCGGGTTTGCTTCGATGCCCTGCTGAAACACCATGAAGCCTAAAAACTTACTAGAAGAGACTCCAAATGCACATTTAGAGGGGTTAAGTTTCATGTTATGCTCTTCCAAGTCAGTTACATGATTACTAGCATGACGACTTTTAACTAAAATACCATCAACATAAACCTCAACATTACGACCTATTTGTTTTTAGAACATTGAATTTACTAACCTCTAGTACGTGGCCCCTGCATTTTTCAGTCTGAATGGCATAGAGGTATAGCAATAGAGTCCTCTGTCTATGATGAAGGCCGTTTTCTCCTAGTCTGTTGGGTCCATTTTGATCTGGTTGTAGCCGGAGAAAGCATCCATAAAGCTTAACAACTTGTGACCGGATGTAGAGTCTACCAGGAGATTCATACGGGGCAATGAAAAACTATCTTTGGGACAAGCCTGATTTAGATCTGTAAAATCTACACACATACACCACTTACCGTTGGCTTTCTTCACCATTACTATATTATAGATCCAGTTGGGGTAGTCGACTTTCCTCATAAATCCTGCTGCTAGGAGTTTTTTCACTTCTTCTACTATTGCCATGTTGCGTTCAGGGGCAAAACTTCTTCGCTTCTGGATCACCGATTTGATGTGCGGATCAACATTCAACCCGTGGGAGATTACCTCAGTGTTGATGCCAGGCATATCGTAGTGAGTCTATGCGAAGACTTTTTCTTTTTATGTTTTTTGAGGACTTGAATCAGCTCCTATCGACGTTCTCCTGTCAAGTGTTGACCGATCTGGACCGTATGAGTAGGGTTGTTGTCAATTTGAATTTGAGAGAGTGCTTTTATTGGTTCTACTTGTTGGAGCTTTTGTTCGTTTCATGCATGCACAGTGTAGATAGTCATGGTTGTTTTGGCTTGTGGATCTTTCAACGAGGTCATGTAGCATCGTCGGGCAAACTGTTGATCACCTTGTACTTTTTCCACGCTGGCTTCTGTTTGGAACTTCATTTTTAAATGATAGGTGGATGGCATTGCCTTCATTTTGTTGAGCGTGATTCTACCCAAGATGGTGTTGTAGGCCGAAGGACAGTTTACTACTAAAAATGAAACAATAACCGTCGTTTAACATGGGGGCGTACCTGCTGTGACTAAAAGATCGATGGTTCCAACTGGGTGGACTCCATCTCCGGCAAAGCCAATTAAGGGGGAAGTTATCGATTGGAGCTTTTCCATGCAGAATTGCATCAGATCGTACGTTGGAGCGTACAATATGTGAGCGGAGCTGGCAGTGTCTATCAATACCCAGTGAATGGTATAGTTGGCCAGGGCCAGCGTGACTACAAGTGGATTGTCATGGGGGTTTTGCACTCCGTAGGCATCCTCTTCGCTGAAAGTAATGTCAGATATCTGCCTCTGTCGACTGGGCTTAGGGATTTTTGTTGGGCGGTCTATGATATACACTTCCATGGCCCGGAGATGCCGGGTGTATGCTTTTCTCATGGCATTCGTGGGACCGCCCCCTGTAAACCCTCCTAAAATCGTTCAAATTTCTCCCCTTGCAGCAGGCTAGGTATGTTTCTCTTATTGATGGTCCGTCCTCGGGTTGGGGGGTTGGCACGCCACAGGACGTTCGTTTTGTCCCCTTCTTGCTTGGAACAGCATGTTGATTAACCTTTTCAACTGGTACCATTCTTCTGTGTCATATCTTTTGTCCCGGTGACACTCGCAATATTTTTCTGACCTTCTTCCCTCTGGGGTGATTGAATGGGGTTTGGCCAGCGAAATCCCGAGTCATTGCATACTAGCATTAATAGGTTAGCTGCCGCTCTTGGTGCAGTTGGTTGATGTTGGAGGTGCGGACCAGGTGCACGCGCCGGATATGCTTTAAAAGGGTTGTCTGCTCTGCGAGATTGCAAGTCACTCTCCGGTCATCGGCTCTCCTTTTTCGCTTCTGGGGGTTTTTTAGTTAGGGCTTACTTTGCGAACGCCTTTATAGTTTCTTTGTCGTTGATGAATCTTTCGGCTCTCGCCATGAGCTCATCTAAATCCCTTGGTAAATTGCGGCTTATGTCTGCCATGAAGGGACTATGGGGCCATATTCCTCCGATTAACACAAGATGGACAATCCTTTCATCTAAATCGCCAACTATGAGCTTTTCGCGGTTAAACCAAGCCATGTAGCTTTTCAATGACTTGTTGTACTCCTATTTTATAGTTAGCAGATATGCCATCTATTTGCACCGCCAGCGATTTCCAATGAAATGGGAAAGAAAGTTCTTCCTGAGTTCGGCAAAGGCCTCTATGGACCGGGGTTGCAAAACTACTGAACCAGCGTTTGGTTGCTCCCTTGAGGGTGAGGGGAAATGCCCAGCAAAGAATTGCGTCAAACAAGGCCTGCAATGCCATGTGACCTCTGTATGTTTCAAGATGGTCCGCCGGGTCATGACTCCCGTCGTTGTGATCCATGTGTGGTAATTTAAACTGGTCCGGTAAATCAGCTTTTGTGATCTTCTTGGTGAAAGGCAGGTCCGTCACCAAGAAGTCATCATGGCTTGCAGAGCGGGAGCCATTCAGTCGTTGGGTCAGGTCGTCCAACTTGGCTTGGAAGGCGTTGTTAAGTGCCAAAATATTCATATTTTTAGCCATTAACTTACATGTTTTAATCCTTTAGTTTTAGTTAATTTATGTCATTTTACTTCATTTTTGTATTTTCTTTGTTTTATAGGTTTTTGGAAGAAAAGAAAGCTTTTATGGAAAAATTCCAAGCTTAAAGGGAAAATTGGGAAGACCTAGAAGATATGGTTAAGCTTAACCAATGATGGTTAAGTTTAATCAAATAAAGGAAATGAGTAAATCGGAATTTCTCAAATAATAGTCAAAATCTGATTGGAGGCAAAATTGGATTCTGCATACCTCTCGGTATTTTGACCATAACTTTCAGCTCAAATATCCGATTGAGGTGATTCAAGCGGCATTGGAAAGCTAACTCAAAATTATATAAATAATTGTAAAATATAATTTTCCCAATTCGGAGCGCTGCAAGGCTAAAATCGCGCCGCAAATTAAGACCGCAATTTTGGGCGAATCCTATTCCAATTTAGACTTAGGTTTTCTCTATCCTAATTGGACTTGGACTTAAATCTCCAAAATTATTAGGATTACTAGGGCTTCTAGGACTCTCCTAAGCCCTATAAATTGACCTCTAAGCCTCACAATTCAATAGATAATTGAGGAGACAATTAGAAGGAGACAACTTTGGAGAGAGGAATTTGAGGCTACTTCTATGAGCGGTTTTCGGTTCTTTCTTTCCCTTATCTTTTCTTTTATCTTTATTATTTGTAACTAAATCCTAAGGAGGGCTATATTGAAGCCCTAATTATGTTTATTTAATATTTCAATATTGACGCCTTTATGATAATCATATTGTGTTGCTTAACTTGATTAATTCTTATTTTCATGAATTCCTCATATGTATGTGACTGGCCAATATATGCATGTATATGCATGTGGTATGGACTAGTTAGTTGAATCAATTTGGATGACCGAGTCCTGGGTTTAACATAAGTAACAAAAGAATCATCACCGCGATTATTGGGTTAATCAACATGGGGAACCAGGAGTAGACACCCATGCCCTTGACCTTATGTGTTTGTCGATTTCCACAGATTTATGCTTTCTTAAAAAACAACTTAATAGACACCCATGCTAAATCCTTTAAGAAAAAAAAAAAAAGAATTAGAGTAGACACCCATGCTAAATTCGTTGCTTAAGGAAATCTATACCTTAAGGAGTAGACACCCATGCCCTTAGGTTGGCAAACATTAAGTACTCATAATATGATTGGATCATTGGCATATTGTTATAATATCTAAGTATGATTAGTGGTGGATATCAAAGTCCTGCCTTTACCTTTACTTTATCTTTATATCTTTTTACTTTTCTTAATATCAAATTTGTGACAATTTGATATTTTTAATTAATTCTAAACAAAATCACAATCTCCGTGGGTTCGACCTCGTACTTGCTGCACTATACTATTGTTTTGATCTTGTGCACTTGCGAGTTAAAACGTATTAAATATTATCTATTAATTTAAGTAGTATTTAGGCACAACAGGCGTCCATACACGCATTTGCTAAACCATCCTCTTTGGTTGCTGGTGGCTCGTTAGGTCCATTGGATGTTCTTGGATGTAGCCCGACACCTGTCGAGTCTTTCTCTGAATTCTGGTTCTCGAAGCTTCTCTGTAGCAGGAGCTCCAAGGTATCCATTATGTGCTCGTTCTGGACCTCTAGGGTCATCAGACGCCTGCTATTTGGCAGGTGTGGACCGAAGACAGGGGCCTTGGTAAGAGTTTCCTTAATTTCGTGGTTGCTAGCGTCATGTTGATTGATGTTTTCTGGCTGGACAGGGGGAATGTTGGTCATGTTGGGATTTTCGATTTGGCCTTGAGATCTCGTGGCTACCATTCATAACGTTTGTCTTGTTTGAACTTTGGATCGTCTATATGATCCTCGTTCCCACAAACGGTGCCAACTGTTAAGACAGTTGTTAACCCTGATAACAACGTGACGTCACAGGCCTGCTAAGAATGAGAAAATGATCAGTAATGACAGACCGCGAAGTGGGGGGTGTGACGGTCATGCCACCTCTGATGCCTAAGTGAGAACTTGGTTAAAATGAGAGTAATGGAAATATAGAAATAATAATGAGGGAGAGAGTTTGTGATAGAATTTAGAACGTATACGTATCGTTGGTTGGCTCCTCCTTTTATAGAGGTTATGAGTGAGTGAATGAATCCATGTGGGACTCTTACTCGACGTCCCTTGATATGTGGGAGTGGTTTCAACCGAAGATTATCCTTCAAGATAATTTAGAGGGTGAGAATAGATATGATATTGTGTATCTGGACTTCTTTTTGGGAGGGATCCAATTGGTTATAGTCTGATTTGAGTGGTTATTCTCAGATTGGTTTTGTTGGAGAGTGACCATGCCTCTCTTGATTAGGGGGTTACATGATCCTGCATGAAACCACTTGATATGATGCATAGACGCATGATTGGGTGCGGATTTAAAGAATGATTAGGCGATCGTGCCCTGATTTGCACGGTCTTGGGCTTAGTGCCTTAGTATTTTAGTGAGCCGTGGGCCTCTTATTTGGAGTGGGCTTTGGGAGATATTTTTGTATCAACACTATGTATAATCTAATTCTTCAGTACTGCAGGCATCGAACATTCGGTACCTATGTTGAACGTTCGGTACAATATTTTTCTGGTATTCTCCTCATCTTACAAGGATATTGTTTTTTTTTTTTTCTTTTTTTTTTTAAAATCATATTTTTTTTAGAAAACAGTATCCACATAAAATAAGGAGAACATAAAGAGGAACCGTAGGACTTCTCATACAAATGGAATTCCTCAAGGGTTATATATTTTTCTGTTTATCTGCTGATCTCTTTTACCAATTATTGTCCCTATCATGTTTTTTAATTGGAATAAATGAATAATAATGACAACGAACTATGAGTTAGACACATAATAAAACAATAATGGGTTAAGTAAATTAATCGAAAAAAATATATATATTAAATATAGTTAAAGCCTAACATCATGTGAGATCATGGTCTCTATCAGCATAATTTATACAAGTTCATCATTCTTGATGAGTCATGAGTCATGCGTGCTAATTGAAAATTCCTATAAAACAATAATTTTGAATATTAAAACATTTCGGAAACGTATACAAAATGGGATTTGATCGACCTCAAGCTATAAAGCTCAATTTGAAAACCATGACAGGTTTATTCAAGGAATGAAGCAAGCAAATAAATAAATTTCTTTAGTCGTTGATCTGATGAACCCTACGTATCTCTTCAAGATCAAACCTTGATTACAATTCGGTCAATGTATTTGGTCATAACTTTATTAATTAAGTTTTCCCAACCGGCCAGCTAATCAATGCCAAGAATAATTTGGTGATTGTATACATCACAAATGGCCACAATGTATTTCTGAATATAAATGTGTCCCTATAAATGAATTTCATTATTTAAGATCTTCTTGATTGCTATATTATTTGGTGACATAATAGTACTGCTATTTTCTTCTTGCTTTTCATTTTCGTTTGTGTGTGTGTGTGTGTGTGTTTTTGGGGGTCAGAATTCCTTCTGTATTGATGTTGTCTATTTCACAGACCAAACCAGTCAGGCCAAAATTTTGGGCCGAACAAAGTTAAATAACAGGCCGAGGTTGTTGGTTTCATGACCATTGCCTACCATTTTGGGCCATACTGATTGAAATTATTTGTCTCGGCAGAAGTTGTCCCAAAATGATATTGCTCCCATAATATCTACGAGGGCGCTTACCTAAGACAAATAGTAGGAATATTAACTCTTTTATTAACATACACTTATTAAACTAATGTGAATTTTATTTATTGGTGCTCATTACATTTCTCTTAATTAATTGTTTTATTTTCCTCTAGTGAATGAATTACACATCAATTTAGTAAGCCTCTGTTAATAAGAGTTAATACTCCTAACTTTTCTCCAAATATGCCTACGAAGCATTATACACTTGCACACTCAAGTTCCTTAATGAAGAGCTCACAATTTAGGGCACGTTTGGTACATGAAATGATCATTCTTTTAGGTAGGGGTGTTCATGCGGATGCGTTTATTTTCAATATCCACAATCGCATCTGCAAAATGTGGATTTCACTTTTTTTTTACTATTCGCATCGATTCACGTGATTATTGAATGTGATTATTATTCATTATCCGCATTATAGGTAATAGGCCTATTTTAATCTCTTAGGCATGTTTTAGGTCTCTATTACGTCTTACTTTAAACGATTTTGAAAATAATTTAAGCTGATTTACATTACTTTTGTCTTTTTTGCCCAAGTGAATGAGTGAATTGTGAAAAAAAAAAAAAAAAAAAAAAAAAAAAAAAAAAAAAAAAAAAACCTAAACCAATGTAAACATTATTAAATATAATATATAAAATATATTTTAAATAAAGTGTATGTTAATGCACCTTAAAACTGTTATTCGCATCCGCATATGCAAATAATGGCTTTTGATAACCACATTTGCATGTGCACATAACAAATAGTTACATATAACAAATGTAAGCAGTTAATATCCACTCACATGTACACCCCTACTTTTAGGTACATGAAATAGTACACATTTGGTCGCAAAGAGAGGTGAACCTATTAATCGTTTGGTCATGAGGGGGTCTATTATAAGTGGGTTCAATTTAGATAGACAGAAGCAAACCATACAAATGCAATTCCTTGATTTACATCATATAATAGAGAATGAACATTATTTACAAATCATGTCACTAGTTCATTTATGAATCCTTCATTTGCAGTGATGGGCTTTAGTTCCACGGAGGGATACCTAAAAGGTAAAGATTGTGTTGGAATTTATTTAGAGATTTGCAGAATATTCATGTCTCTCAATTAAGGGTGTAAAAAAAGAGCGGGGGAAACCGGTTGGGAAAAAACGGTAACCGGGTTGCCTGCAGGGGTGTAACCAAAAGTTTGATTGAGGGGGGATGAAAAAAAAAAAAAACTAATTTTTAAGGGTCTATCTCATATATATATTATTTTAGATGAATGCTTAAATTTTTATGCCCCCAATTTTGTGCTAAATTTACCTCTGAAATAAATTTGGTTCATAACAAAAAGATAAAATATAAAGTTTTTTTTTTATTATTATTATAAAACTTTTAAGGCATGAAAAATAAGTTTTTCCCTCTTAACTAACCATTTTATTATTATTGGTAGAAAAATAAAATAAACAAGAAGGCTGAAGAAGCCTTTTTAAGTTACAATGTTTTAGAGTCTTTTCACACTTCACGTCTTATTCAAATATAATAAGCAAAAGACAACTGTTTTTCACACTGCACAAGAAGTGCAATCATGTCCCTAGTGGATAAATCAAATATAATCAGCAAAGAAGTGCAGCCTTGTCCCTAATATAATAAGCAAAAAAAACTTGGAGGGGACAAAATAGTAATTTGGAGGGACAAAAAATGAAATATGAAGGGTAATAATAGTGGAGTTTTAAAAAAGTTTCTGGTTCCGGTTTACCGGTTTTGAGGTTTTTAAATATTCGATTATAACCAGGTAACCGGGTATATATATATATATTCGAATTTAGTATATTTGTTATTATTTTACTCTTAGGTTTACAAAAATCGTAAGCCACTTCTATATTTTCGAATTTAGTATATTTATTAATATTTTTCGATTTTTTTTTTAATGGGCACAAAATGATTAAATTAAGCCCAAAAATTAGGCTCAATACCTAAAATAAGTCCAAAATGCAAAAATAAATAAATAAATAAATCGGTTACCTGACCCAGTTAACCAGGTACTAACCGGAACTGGCTGGTTATTGTATAACAGATTAACCGGGTACCAGGTTCCAATTTTCAAAAATAAAAAAACTGGGTACTCCGATTCCGGTTTTCAGTTTTAGCTAATAACCAAAAAGCGGGACCAAATTTTTACCCCTACTCTCGATGGTTGAGAAGTGAACAAGGTTTTCACTCTCCAATAATTTATACTTGGGCTGGAAATCCAATGAGGCTGAAACTGTCCAGCACCAATTGGCCTTAGAACTTAAAAGTCTCAACAAATATTAGGCTTAGAACAACCCTGCCCAAGGTCCGTCTCAACAAAAGTTCTTATGGTATAAGCCAAGGTTCGGAGTTTTTTTTAACTTCTTATTTAATTAAATATTTTACATGTTGAACTTACAAGTGAAGAAAATTGTTAAAGTATTGACTAAGAGTCTATTTGAATTTGCAATTTCAAAGCGTACGATTTAAAAACCTACGATCGGTAAACACACTATTTTTTGTGATTTTGAATTAAAATCGCATGTTTGGACTGCGAAATCACAATGCTAAAAGCACTTTAAATTTGTTATTTTCTATCAACTTAAACTTTTGAAATAAGTGATAATTTAATGATGAAAAAACTGATTCTCATTATTCATATCCATAGGTCCTCTTCCTGCTTGAAAAATCTGAATCGAATTCCAGGCTGGTATGCAAGTTGCAACATTCACTATATTTCTTTTGCTGGTCCAATTAACATTATGCAAAAATACAAAACAAGAGGGAATCTTGGACATCCATCCCATCTACTTTCCTTAGAAAAAGAAATCTCAGAGAAAGTAGAGACAGGGACAAGGCCAAACAAACCACACATGTTAATCCATTACCAAAATATTATTCCGACTTTTTGTTGTCTTGCATCCAAGCACAACATAAAATTGCATAGCATAAAGGAGATTCATTAATAAATAAATAAATAAAGAATCAAACGAGAAAAACGTGATTCCTTAAATAAATAAAAAGAAAAATGTAAATTTTAGTTACTTAAAGTTAAACCGTTCCTTATTGACTTTAATATATTACTTGTGTTTTAAATTAACAAAAATAAGATGTCTAGAGACTAGAAGAGCTTAGTGGCCCACATGTCCTAATTAAGCTCAATAAGAAAAAAGAATAAAGTATAATTACTTGTTTTCAAAAAAAAAAATCATACTCTTAGGGTTCTCCCATGTTATCATTACTTAGGAAAAATAAAAAAAGTTCATAGGTGTTTTGTTGACAAAGTAATGACCACTTATACAAGATTTATAAATTTATAAATCTGGGTGCAAACCCCACCATGAAAAAGTAGGGACAAGGAAATGGAATGAAATTCACATGTAACAAAAGAATCACTTATGAACGCATGATGTTATATAGAATAATATGATAATTATTGTGTTAAAGTATTAATTAAAATGATTAAATATTAGTTTGGAAGGTGATGTGCTTTAATGGTAAATACGATGAACTCAACATGACAAAATTTGAATAAATTTGGACAACCAGTGGAGGACGGTCATAGTTGTGTTGAGAAGATAATGACCACTTACAAATCATTTACAAATCCGGGTGCAATCCCCACCATGAAAAAGTAGGGACGAGGAAATGGAATGAAATTCACATGTAACAAAAGAATCACTTATGAACCCATGATGTTATATAGAATAATAATAATATGATAATTATTGCATTAAAGTATTTATTAAATAAATAAATATTACGGAACAAGATCCTCTCCGGTTCATTTGAACGGGATAATATCCAGTTAGTTATATTAGAAGTGTATTTATGTCATTTCATTTTTTGATGAAACAAAAATACTATTCTAATATAACTAATTGGATATTATCCAGTCCTAATTCGAGTATTATATTAAACATGACAAAATTGGAATAGATTTGAGCAACTGAAGGACATAGGGACGAAGGCAAACTTTGGCATGGGTAGGTACCAAAGGCCAAAAAATTTTGTAGGAGGGGTTAATAGGCCCAAAAAAATTAAAAAAAAATTAAAAAAAAAATTACCTTATAATTTTTTTCCCCTTAAATTTTTGTTTTCCTTATTGGGGGGGGGGGGAGGGGGAATCATGGCCTACGCTAGCCACCTCCCAGCTCCGTCACTGGGAGGACACACGAACAATCATAGCTTTGATGTGTAGTTGGCATATTGGTCACAATAGTAGAAATCTAATTCTGCAGCGCACGCACGGTTTAGCAAAGGCTGTCGTTAAACAAGTCATAGATAAGATTCGAACAGAAGAAATTACTATAGTTTTACATAATTACTACACTTTAGGTTAATGGTTTTTTTCCAAAACCATCATGATTCACTGTTTTTGAAAAAAACATTGACTAAAACCGTAATAGGTGGACTATGGTCCATTATAACATAAACCGTGAAAAATACAAATCATGTTCTAAGACAATATGATCCTTCCAATTCAAAAATTAAATATGTTACTCACCCCAAAAAAAAAAAAAAATCAAATATGCAGCAAAAATTCAACCTCATACTTCCACGACAAGATCATTTTGAAGGGAATTACGACCACGGTTTGCAGCCATAGAATATATATCCTTGAGAGTCATTAAGCATGAAAATACAAAACATGACCAAATTAAAGATATACACTACACAAAATTATCACCAAATATCATGAATATGAAAGTGAAAACCTGTTCAATAACTCTTAAAAAGTAAAACTGCATGCCCCGGGACAGTCAAACCCAAAAAACCATCCCACTATAGAAGATTAAATTATAAACAATTCATACTTACAAAATCTTTGAAGTAAATCGATGTACCTAACAAACAATCCGTTTGTCTTCTAGTGCAGAAGCTTCAGAACTCTAGCAAATCTTCTATACGGTCTCTTCTCCCAGAACTTTGGTGGGTTCATGGTTTTAGAGAGTTAAGAGGTTTATGTAGTTTCTAATTATTAAAGTATTAATTAAATGATTAGATTTACCTCTTTCCATCATTTTGGAACTGTCTCATTATGGGGCGGCAGCTGGTTCTCCTTAATCCACATTTTTCATGGAGCAGTTTCATTAGGAGAAAAAGAAGAGGTCTAAATTTCTCTGGTGTGCTTGACGACGTGAAACATGCTGCTAATTAAGGATATTGCTAAGAAACTTGTATTTGGACTAAATGCGTGGAATGATTCACGTTTTGTGAGTCTTATTTAACGAAAGAGTCCAAGTAATTAGGACCTTTTGGAAAACATAATTTGGATGTTGCAATATTTTAACTTATCGTTTTTTTTTTTATTATTTTTTTTTTTTTTATACCGCTACGGCCTACGGGTGAGAAAAACGGCTTATGGCCTGTTTAGAATTGTGTTTGAAGGACTTAAAAGTGCTTTTAACACTCAAAAAGCCTGTTTGAAGAAAGACGTATTATTTGGTAAAAAAATGAAAAGCGTTTTTAAGAGTCCAAAAAATCTAAAAATGACAAAAAAATACTTTTGGCAAAAGCTTAAAAATGAAGTTTTTGCATAAAAGCTCTTTTTGACTTAAAAGCTCTATTTTCTCAAACACAATCCCAAACAACTCTTAAAATATGAACCAATCGAAAGTTTGAGTTTGAAAACAATGCAGCAATGAGTCATTCATTTCATGAATCGTGGCCTATCAAATATATATATATATATATAAAATCGAATGGTTGTTTTTAAAGTGAAAACCTTTTTATCAGGACTATTCTGATAACACATTTTTTACAGTCTTCAATCAATAACCGACACATAAGCAAAAATATAAAAAGTACATAAAAATAAGTTGGACTAAAATACACTAGATTTTAGGGTGATAAAATCCCTAAAAGGTTAACCTTTAATCTCCATATTTTAGTTTTGAATAAAAAAACGAGTTTTGAGGCATTAGAAACGGATTTTTTGGTATTAAAAATGAGTTTTGATGCATTAGAAACGGGTTTTGAGATATTAGAAATGGGTTTTGAGGCATTAAAAACAGGTTTTGAGGCGGGTCACAACCGGTGGGTTTTGAGGCATTCACCGCTGGCCAAACCCGTGGGTCCGACAAGACCCACGGTGGGGGTCCGGCCAAACCCATAGCCTGGGTCTGGCCAGCTACAGTTTTTTTTTTTTTTTTTTTTCTCTAATTTGATCTAATTGTTCTCACTTTTATTTTTTTGCATTTTTTTTAAATTGATGATGTGTCACATAGTTATTAGAGGCTGAAAAATTGGTGTTATTAGGATAGACTTGATAATAGAGGTTCTCTTTTCTAAATATATATAAAGAAAGACAACCGCATTGCTCATGTGAAAAATATGAGTGAGAATAAAATATTGAAATATGTCAATTTTTCTAATTACTAACCATGTTCTTCTCGTTCTGAGTGGATATTATTTTTAAAAATGAATTAAAAAAAAAAAGTAGCTCTTATTTCTCTCACTTGATTTTTAGAAAATAATATCCACCTAGGATCCTAAGAACACCTAATATTCCCCATATATATATATATATATGAAACGACATTGTTTTGCTGTTTAAATATATATATAAAAAATGTATAAAACTTTAAAAACAACGTCATGTGTAGTAGGACATTACTATAGAAACGACGTCATTTTTTAAAAAAAAATTATTTTTTTCCTTTTGGAAAGTGGTTACCTCTAAACATCGGTTATTAAATAACTGTTAACCACTTAGATGATTAGTTGATTTTACTAATTGCACGGTTTTAATCAATAAGTACTAGTTGTAAACTTGTAATTGTCTTTTCACCCCTAAATTTTTCTAAATTTTATGATGATATTGTTACGGAGGTTGGGCACCTTAATGCTTCCATTTGAACATTTGGAATTAAAAAAAATAAAAAAGCATCTTTAATCTGAAAAAATAGTTTTTATTTTTAAATCTTATAAATTATTTTTTAAATTTGAGTTTCCCATTGTCAAACCGTGGAACAGCCTTAAACTATTAATAGAATTTGTTGGAAACTCAAATTTCATAAAAATAATTTTTATTTTTAAATTTTAGAAACTATTTTTTAAATTTAAATTTGTCATTGTCAAACCCAGCGTTTGTTGAACCACCGACAAACCTCCTCCAAAACTCTGCTAGAGCTTTTCGGAAGTCGCTGGCTATTTTTCCCCTTCACTCATTTTATTTACAAGTCAAAGGTTGAAAAATACTTTTCAAAAACCCCTTAAATCTCCGAATGGATTCTTAAGAAATTTACATAAAAACCATCGAAAAAGTAGAAGAAGATTAAGCATAAGAAAAGAAAGTCACGCTCAATGAGGTGCTGTACTGGGCCCACCCAATAATGACGTCTCTCGCCACATCCATGAGTGGAGCATCTCTCATCAATTGCAGTGGGTCCTACCAAATCTCTGTGGGTCTCCCCCATCCCACACACCTGCTCAATTTGTAGACGACATAAACTCTAGGCCGGTGGATTTCTATTGTACAAGCCTGGACCATCCCACATCAGATTGAGGTGAACAAGGGCATTTTCGATACTTCAACTTGTGGCAGCGATCATACGTGTGCGCCGGCTCTCGCGGCCGGTGCTTTTGTTCGGTAAAGAGTTTGACTTTTCCCGCTAGAAAAAACCTGAAATGGAAATGGTCGGGGAGGTGAAAGAGGACTCTAAATATTTGGCATAAAGCAGCCGTGGCAATTTGTGTCAAATTTATATATAGCTAAAAAAAATTTATATAATTTAATTATAAGTTGATTCATTTAATTAAATAAATTTAGTATTTTGGGTTTATGAATGCTGTAAAAATTTATCAGTTTTGATGTTGTGTGTCAGGTTCAGATTGTGGCAATGCAAGAATATAATACGATATAGGTATACACTCATCCGACCCATCTAATTAAAAGAGTCAGACTCTTCATTCTTATCTTGCTAATTTTGTGTTGAATTCGTATCATATCTGCAGGTCGTGTAAAAAAAGTGCTCAGACATTTAATAGATGAAAAATCTTGTTAGTTTTTATTTGACATCTTCTTTTGTGGACTAGTCGATGGCCTAAAATCAAATATGTAGTGCTAAAGAATTGTAAACATAGAGAAGTTTGGTGATCCAAAAGAGTTTCCAAACTTGTTTGACTGATGGGGAAACGACCATTTGCAAGAGAATGTAAACCAGGGAAAGACAGGCACACAGGTCCATGGTCACATATGTACAAACTATTTTTTCATTCAAATACTCAACCTCAATGAGAGGTTGAGGTTGAATTAAAAACATAAAATAAAAGGAATTTTGCCTTTTCTTGACCTACTCACCCAAGAAACTTGTTGAACAGTGTAAACAACCCCATTTCCTTCGTATTTTTTTATCTTCAGTTTTGATTGGGTGGGAGTGGTCAATAGGTAGATTTGACTATGGCAGTCAAATGGGTGATCAAGGTATAAGACATATTCCATGGTTTCCTACATGCCTTCTGTTTATTAAAAATTCCCCTTTTCTTTTGCTGTCGTCAAGCTTTTATTCAAATTCAAGTTGTTGGGTACTTGAATATTCTACATGGCATTTCACCTCAAGATCAATTGGTGACATGGTGAGTGATATATATTTTTGGTTGCATTAAGATTGGCTATGTGATTAATGTCCAACGTATATTTGAGGGTGATTGGTCCCTTTCCCAATTGCCCCTAATTGAACCAAAGTTGGGTACTCGCCATATTTTGACTATAAGGATCAAATGGGGATATCAGCATGAATGCAACATACAAAGTATGGTCGGTCCAAAATTGATAGGACCCACAATTTTGGTGGTTGCATAAGTCGTTTTTGCATTTGCTATGTCTTAATTCGTTTCTAATTTTGATTCATTGAGTGGAATAGAGTTCTTTAGTAGTCAAGTGTACCCAAACTGTCACTTTATATGTGATGAGTCACTTTGGGGTGATTGAAAGTTACTAGTATCTACCATAGGGCTATAAAATTTCATAAAAGTCATTGCGGAGTCATTACAAATTTATAACAACTATCATAAGGTTATTGGAAGTTAGGGGCCATCGCAAGGCAACCATACATTTTTAGCAGCCATCGCGAGGCCACCTAAAGCTCAAGGTGGCCGCTAAAAGTTCACGCCAACCACTACCAAACGTTTTTTGAAATTCATGGGCGCCATTGTGAGGTTGCAGGAAGTTCCCATTGCTCGCATTTTCATACCTACCCCTAGGGTTTATATGGTAATTTTCTTTCTTTCCCCTATGCTAAAGGAGGAAAGCACTTGTTGAAGAGCTTTTGGGTACCAAAGTGGCGGCACTTGAGCATGATGTCAACTTTGGATATTTACTTTTTGGCCTACCAAAGAATTTCAGCACACTTTAAATTTGCATAATAGTTTACCTCCCCACTACAAAATGCAGCCAAGCCAGCGTGCCCTCCACTTCACTATAATGACAATTACGTCCTTATCAATCTTCCCATTTGTTAAAATCGAATTGGGTATACTTTGAAGTGCTTTATTTTGAGGTTTCCAACCCTAATGATGCCTATAAGCATATATTATTGCATCATAAGCGTGCACTAAGTTGAAAAAAAAAAAAAAAAATGCAAGCCACAATGTGGACTAATGACTCCTAAGTACCGATCAATTGTTCACCTCCAATTTTAAGTAAATATTTTATAAGGCAAATTTTGTTTACTAGTCGAAGGGTCATGACTAAAACTGAAATACCAGTAATTTGAAGTTAACATAACAATTAAGGATCATGCCACTTCTAAAGTTTACTTAAATTTTCCCAATTTTATAAAAAGTTACAAGTGCATGTAAATGGAAGTGACAACTTCTGAAAGTTGCAATAATGCACTTGGCATTGCCATGGGTGGACCAAGGTGCATATTATAAGTTAAACAGGAGAGACAGCTATACCCAATTTCAAAGTAATAAAGATGTGTTTGCTTTTGCTTTTATAAGAGAAAGAAAGGTGACTTAAAGTTGGGTTTGGATCTCATGTGATCCATAGCCTACTTGCAAGCTTCATTGCAACTTCTACCCATTCATTAATTTAACAAGCAGCGCTCGACCAATGGAAGTGTAGTTATCCCTGTCTGTCACAAAACTGGGTTCCACTACTGCCCTAAATACCTTACTTGTCTATTAAAGCATTTACTCACTCCATACCACATTCATATCAGATTATGAGGGGAAAATTGCATTTCTATTCAATGAAAATAGGCTTCTTCTTTTTTCCTTCATCTCCTTCTGGAGACTTCTCCAGAGAGCATAAGTCTCTCTCTCCTGAGTAAATAAATGCTAATACTAATCTAGTAAGTGAAGTAGTCGATGTCTTACCAATTGGCTCGGACACCTGATCGCGTGTGCTGGCCCATTTTGTCTTGCCTTAAATGGAATGGCTCTCTTAGTGCCCGTTTTGGAGTGTGTTTTTAAAGAAATAATATGTGTTTTTAAACTAAATCATAATTTTGGAGTGTTTGAGATTGCGATTTTAAAAACGCAAATTTTAAAATCGTGAAAAATTGTTGTGCAATTTTAACATGTTTTATCAAATGCCTGTGCAATTTAAAAAATTGATGACTTAAAAAACACAATTTTTAAAATCGCATTTATTGAAATCACATTCCCAAACGGGGCTCTTAGTTACGTTGGCCCTACGAAAATAGTCTAATTAGTGACATTTTTGGGAGAGAGAGAGGGGGGGGGGGGGAGTCACTAAATTGCGTATTTTACTGTTCAAACGATGATATTCATAAAGTAGTGACGTTTGAATAGTATTACTATTCACGCATTGAAATGCGACGTTTGAATAATATTATTATTATTATTATTCTTGCATCACTATTAGGCAACGTTTGAACATTATTAATATTCACGTGTCGAAAAGGTGTTACTGTTCAAACGTTGCCTTCTTACTAAAGTTGTGTCATTTGAATAGTGTTACTCTTCAAACATCACATTTCGTACATTGAAATGTGTCGCTTGAACAATTATGTGTTACTGTTCAAATGACACTAAGTAATTTTTGAAAAAATTTGGTGCTAAAAATTGGCGTTTATTGTTATCCATACACTCAAAAATTTCAAAATTTCTCCTTCCCTTACCCACATGCGCATAAAAATCATTTAAAAAAAAAAGAAAAAAAAGAAGGGGTGGCTGCCAAACGAGAGCGAGCCACCCCATAGGTTTCCGGGGGTGGCCACGCCCCACCCCCTTGGGCTGGGGGTGACCCGCAAGCCACCCCTAGGGAGATGATCTGGGGTGGCTGGTGGTGGCGTCGGAGTCAAGGTTCGAACTCAGAACCTTTGGCTATGATACCATGTTAAATCACCAGGTATCCCAAAAGTTTAAGCTTATAGGAAGATATAAATTTAATCATTTAGTCAACAATTTAACATGATAGAGATAACACTTGGAAAAAGTCTTTCTTTCTCTGATTTTGGGAATAGTTATAAGAATTTATTGATGTAATATAAATGTGGGAAAAAAAAAAAGTTTTAAACTTTTAATGTGAAAAATGAAGAAAATTATTTAGTAATGTGAAGAAAGAAGTTTGATTATATTTTAGAGAAAACTAATAATTGATTAATTGATTTGATATAAAAGTAAAATGGGTTTTGAATTTTTTATGAGAAAAGTTATATATATATAATGTGAAGAGAAAAAAAAAAAGAAAAAAAGAAAAGAAAAAGAGTCTTTGCCAAGTGGACTCAATAGCATGTTTTTGTATCTATTTTGAATCTTATCGGTGCCTTTTCTGTATTGATTTCTTTTAGGTGGTTGATGTTGTTCTGTGCTAGGGATACATATGGGTTTGGACCTTTTGAGGTTCTTACACATACAATTAGGGTTTGTGAACTTCTTAAAGTTTATGACTCTTCATGTGCTCATTTTACTTTTATAACCGCTTTATACATGCACTATTATTTTTTGTTTTTAGTTGGTTGTAGGAGAGCCACCCCTTTCCCAATTTGATTAAAAAAAAAGGTTTTGTATCCATTTCTTATATATATATATATATATATATATAATCATAAATTAATAAGATGGAAATTGATATATAGTAGTATACGACTTTGAGAAGCACAGGGATAAGGTTGGCATTTGAGTAGAAGATAAAGGAGATAAATGTCCTGTCGGTCCCAAAACATATCCCACCTTCGCTTCGGCTTCCCCACACCGCGTTGTTTACTTGGAACTACGAAACTCGTTTTGACTCGGCAGCCCATTTTGGTTGAACCCCGAAAATTGAAACTCTCTCTTCGTACAAACATGAGAAATGAAAGCGAAAAGAGACAGTGAAATTAACCCACTGATTCACGAGGAGAAATTTTCGAAAACGTGTGGACGGTGATGAGTGATGAGCTCAGCTCCATTATGAATGCCTACCTTTCTCCCTTTCCTCTTTTTGTTTCCCGACGTATAAAAGCAAGATGCCTTTGCTCCTCAAACCCAACGCACACCAACTACCTCCATTGCTTTACCCCGCCTTGGATCACAAAGCCAGGTGCTTGAAACTGTTGAAGAGTTTTCACTTTCAGAGAGAGAAAACTAGATGGCAATGGCTAAAGAAATCATGGGTGCTTCTCTGATCGATCGGTCTTCGTTTCTGAGGAAGCAGAACCAGTTGTTGGTAAACCCATTTTTGGTTTCTTTGGAGAAGAGGAGGTCGGTGCCTTTTAGAAAGGTTGTGAGGGGTCCTACCGCGGCTATCAGCGAGGATTTGGTTAAGAAGGCCCTGCCTCTGCCTCTGCCTGCAGACAAGGCAGAGAAGTTCAAGGTGAGAGCCGTGGTGACGGTCAGGAATAAGAGCAAGCAGGATTTTAAGGATTCACTTGTCAAGCATTTGGATGCTTTCACGGACAAGATTGGGAGGAATGTTGTTCTACAGCTTGTCAGCACTGAAATTGATCCAAGTATGCCTTTTTCTCTTTTCTTCTGAGTAATTTGTCTCTGATTTTGGTACCCAAAAAAAAAAAAAGTCAAAAATAAAAAATTCTCATGTGGGATATGATTTCTGTTTATTTTCCTCTTCTGGGTCATCAAATTTGAGATCAATTTTAGATAATCCTTTGAGATTTTTCACTGAATTAATTAATGGTTGTGTTTTCTGTGCTGCAGAAACAAAGGCTCCAAAGAGAAGCAATGAAGCTGTGCTAAGGGACTGGTCAAAGAAATCAAATGTGAAAGCAGAGAGGGTTAATTACACTGCAGAATTTATGGTCAACTCTAGTTTTGGTGTGCCTGGAGCGATCACAGTGTCGAACAACCACCAAATGGAATTCTTCTTGGAGACGATCACAATCGAAGGGTTTGCTTGTGGTCCAGTCCACTTCTTCTGTAACTCGTGGGTACAATCTAGGAAAGATCATCCTGGAAAGAGGATACTCTTCTCCAATAAGGTAGATTTCCTTTTTCTGACTTTTCTTTCGCTGATTCTTTCCACTTTGCAAAAGCAGAAAAAAACAATCTTTTGTTGAATTCTGCACTTTTGGCTTTTGAATCTTTGCAAGGACTAAGAAAGTTGAATAATTCATGGCATGCTGATAATTGTTATATATTTGATTTCATTCTCATTTCTAATCCGATCAAAAAAATAGCTTCCCATGGTAGCGTTGGTGTGGGCCCTTGTTGGTTTTCAAGATCTAGGCCAACCATAAAATGAATAATTGTAAAATGAAAAAATAAAAATAAAAAAGAACTTAATTAACTGGGATTATTTTGGTTGACCCAATCCAAATCTTTCTTTCTTGGACCGAGTGGCCCATATCCAAATGAAGACCATTGTTATATATATATATATATTGTGTGTGTATACCATTAACTCTTAATTTGATATATATTTTTTGTTTGAGCAGCCATATCTACCAAGCGAAACTCCAGCAGGGCTAAGATCATTAAGAGAAAATGAGCTTAGAGAAATAAGGGGGGATGGCAAAGGAGCCAGAAAATTATGTGACAGGGTATACGACTTTGATGTGTACAATGATTTGGGAAATCCAGACAGGGGAATTGAGTTTGCTCGCCCAACACTTGGAGGTGCAAAAATCCCATATCCTAGACGGTGTCGAACTGGCCGCCATCCTACCGATACCGGTTAGTGTAATATATATAAAAAACGCTATTTAGCAAACTGCTATATGACTATAACTATATATGTGTTCTTTGAATTATACTGAAGTAGTTTTATGTTGCATATGCCACAGATATGCAGGCAGAAAGCAGGGTTGAGAAGCCATTGCCAATATACGTGCCTAGAGATGAACAATTTGAGGAGTCAAAGCAAGACACATTTTCTGCTGGGAGGCTTAAAGCAGTGCTTCACAACTTAATACCATCCTTGAAGGCTAGCATCTCGGCTGATAACCACGAGTTCAAGGGATTCTCAGACATTGACAACCTCTACAGTGAAGGTGTCCTCCTTAAACTAGGCTTACAAGATGAGCTCCTAAAGAAGCTCCCTTTGCCTAAGGTTGTCAGCAATATCCAAGAGTCCAATAGGGGACTTATTAAATATGACACCCCCAAGATACTTTCCAGTGAGTATTACCTTCTTGTTTTCTTTGTTTATTATGAATTTGCTCTTTTTTGGGTACTCAAAATTCATACCATCTCATTTCCCCTTCAATGGCTTGTCTGTTGGAAGCCAGAGTAATGTTGTATGACTGTAAATTGTATGACAATCGCATAACGAAATCTTCTGAAGCCTCGGGCGCTAATTGTATATGTAAATGCAACTAGGCAACTAGATCTTTATTATTTGTCCCTACAACCAAAAAGAAGAACCCTTTTCACTTGCGAAGTGCATACCATTATAGAGATTTCTCATCTTGAAAAGCTATTATTATGTTAGAAAGCTGAAAATTTAATTCTCATGGGCAGAGGACAAGTTTGCGTGGTTGCGAGACGATGAATTTGGGCGACAAGCAATTGCGGGGATCAATCCAGTGAGTATTGAGAGGCTTAAGGTGTTCCCTCCTGTGAGCAACCTTGATCCTGAAATCTATGGTCCCCAGGTGTCTGCACTGAAAGAAGAACACATTTTGGGCTATATCAATGGCATGACAGTACAGCAGGCATTGGAGGAAAATAAGCTGTTTATAGTGGATCACCATGATGCTTACCTTCCATTTCTGGACAGGATAAATGCTCTTGATGGCCGCAAGGCTTATGCAACTCGGACCGTATTTTTCTTGACCCCTCTTGGGACTCTTAAGCCTATTGCCATAGAACTTAGCCTTCCACTCTCAGGACCAACGTCTCGATCGAAGCGCGTAGTTACGCCTGCAGTGGATGCTACTACCAATTGGATGTGGCAGCTTGCCAAGGCTCACTCCTGCTCCAATGATGCCGGGGTGCACCAGCTCGTTAACCACTGGTAAGTGTTAAATCACTATTTATCCTAAAAATTAACTGTAAATTTAATCATTTAATCACTACTTTAACACACGCTCTTATTGTATATAGGTTGCGTACCCACGCTTGTCTAGAACCCTTCATATTGGCTGCACACAGGCAAATGAGCGCAATGCACCCCATATTCAAGCTTTTAGACCCTCACATGCGATATACTTTAGAGATCAATGCCTTGGCCCGCCAAAGCCTAATCAATGCTGATGGTGTCATCGAGTCTTGCTTCACTCCTGGCCGCTATGCCATGGAGATAAGTGCCGCAGCATATAAAAGCTCTTGGCGCTTTGACATGGAAAACCTTCCAGCCGACCTTATTCGCAGGTATAGATTGATTCATGGAACACTATATATATATATATACATGTTTGCTTGATTTTGATGTATGAATCTAATTAATGGGAGTTGTTCCATTTCTTTGTATAGGGGTATGGCGGTGCCTGACCCAACGAAGCCACATGGTCTAAAGCTGCTAATTGAAGACTACCCGTATGCCACTGATGGGCTCCTAATCTGGTCTGCAATTGAGAACTGGGTGCACAGTTATGTGAAACACTACTACCCGAATTCAAGCTTGATTTGCAATGACAGAGAGCTACAAGCTTGGTATTCTGAGTCCGTCAATGTCGGCCATGGTGATCTTCGCCACGAAAGCTGGTGGCCGACATTGGCCAACGCTGATGATCTAGTGTCAATCCTCACCACCCTCATCTGGCTAGCATCAGCACAGCATGCTGCACTTAATTTTGGGCAGTACCCGTATGGCGGATATGTGCCAAACCGTCCGCCCCTAATGCGGAGATTAATACCCGAACAAAATGACCCTGAGCATGCTAATTTCTTTGCTGACCCACAAAAATATTTCCTCTCAGCATTGCCTGGTGTACTACAAACAACCAAGTTCATGGCGGTTGTTGACACTCTCTCAACCCACTCGCCCGACGAGGAGTACCTAGGGGAGAGACAACAACCATCGATTTGGACCGGTGACGCCCAAATTGTTGAGGCATTTTACGAGTTCTCGGCAGAGATCGGACGGATAGAGAAGGAGATTGAGAAAAGAAACCATGACATTGGCCGTAGAAATCGGTGTGGAGCCGGGGTGTTGCCATATGAGCTCCTTGCGCCAAGCTCAGGGCCTGGTGTAACATGTAGAGGGGTTCCAAATAGTGTGTCAATATGAAGGAAACTAGGAATTGGTCACATTTGATCGACTTAGACATAGGCTATCAGATTTTTGAGGTGCACATGAGGGTTCAAAAGAATTTGTATGTAAAATATTGTGTGCACTTTTTTAAGTTAGGGTTTTGTATGCTATAAATAAAGCTCATTAGCACAACTTGAATTTAAATAAATAAATAAAGTTATTTTTTAAATCTTCAAGATTCTTGTATTTTTATTCTTTTGGTCCCATTAGTAGACAATTATTTTTCTTTTGAATCTTGAATTATATTGTTCATCAATCAGATATATGGTTTTATTCCCTAGACATACTTACTCGTTTGTGAAATTAATAAAGATAAATGAACACAAGGATCGGGCTGAGAACTGAGAAGCCCACACCACCATCTGGGCACAAAGGATGGGCCTATGGGCCGAATCACCCGTATTTCTGCTCTTCGTAAAAGTGCCCTAACAAACGAGCGTTATTTTGCCGTAATTGTTTTCAAAATTAACCTTCAAAGATTAATTCCGTAATTGTTTTCAATATTATTTTGAGGAAAACTATTGTAAATATTGTATGATTGACAAATCCTGTAGCAACAAATGGGTCCTCCGGTCCCACCACTTTGCTTGGGCTCTTCAGCAGCAATCACATGTAGATTGTCCAATATGTGTACTTGTTTGTGTGAATGCTCATTTTTGCCCCTGCACCAAAATATATAAATTTAACCGGGTTCTCACAGTCTAAGTCTCTCTTCAACTTCCAAATAGAAAGTGAGTTAGCCAAGGAAACTACACGAACGGAAATTCAAGATATGAATCTTGTTCTCTTCGGGGAAAAAAAAAAAAAAAAAAAAAGAATCTTGTTCGAACACGGAGCCAAGAGTTGATACTTGGGGCCGAACTAAAGAATTGATACTTGGGTTCGAACACGGAGCAATGGAATTTAATTACTATACTTGTATTTAGACATTACCCTATAAATAGGAATCTTTGTATTGTAGACAAAAAAAAGTTAATGAGCACAATATAGCCCTTAGGAGTATACATAGTGGTGGACGTAGGTGTCTAACACTGAACCACCCGTAAAGTTCTTTGTATTCTTTCTCTCTCTTGCTTCCGCTCATATTTCCTCATCATCATTATTTCAACATGTATATACAAAATTTTTCACTAACATGTTAACGTCATTTTGACTTATTCAGTTACTTTACATGTTTCAAGGTACAAAATTATTTTTATATTATACTATACTGTTACACATAAACCCATCACTTGACCCCACGGGTCAAAGGCCCAACGACCCAAGAAAGCCCAATACATCCGAATGGGCTCTTTGAATGCAACCCAGCACAAAAACAATGGATACAGCGTCGTTTCTTACACTCTCGGACAACCAAAGACCGACTACTTTATCACAATGAATCTCCTACACTTAACATCTAGATGCATCTATCACAATCAGGATACAACTCGGCTATATGAACAGCTCACAAATAGCAAGATCATCAGAACGGTTATGATCCTGCTCTTAAAAAACTCCTAACAAATACACGCCATCCTTGGAATCCTATCAATATATGTAATGGCCTCTTGCCAATCATAAAGATAGGAGACATGAATATTAACTCTGTTGGCCGTTACGCCCAAATCCCAGATCCTCCGCCCAGTCATCATAACCACCTCCGCATGATCAACTATAAAAGGCCTCACTCCAAAGGTACGAGGGGACTAAGGCATATACTGAGTTTACATAAACACTGACTTAAGCATCTGAGGAGGAACTGCCGGCCAATATCCAGTGCATCCTCTTAATGCATGCTGTAGTTTTGCAGGTCTGACTGAAAGCGTAAACAAGAAAGGTGTAGTTTGGAGGTTTGAATTCCCTTGAGTTCGGTATACCGAAAACTGCTTCAACAGTTTGGCGCCGTCTGTGGGAACGACTAAGCTGTTCTTACAAAAAATAATATCTGCAGCAATGGTGAATATAAGATCAAGAAGCCGAACCGACACCGAAGAACCACTGACCTTGGCCAATCAAAGGCCACAATTGACGCATCAGAACGCCGGCGACAAGGAGCGCATTGCTTCTCTCGAAGCACAAATGGCACTTCTATTCCGGCAGAATGAAGAACTGGGACTCTGATTTCCCTCTCCATCTCAAATCAATCAAGCTGAATAGGCGGATGGGCAAAGAAATCACGGTCATCACTCCGATAATCGAGACCTCCATTCTGACGGTCACAGCCAACAAGGCGAGAGTCACCCTCTCTTGCACAGCCATACCCATCGAGGCGATAACTCCTGTAACACGGCGGAACCGCAGCCAATCACAGCTCCGCAAGGAAAAGTAGACAAAGCATTGGTAGAACTTAAGACCAAACTGGAGGCTATGGAGAAGAAGGAGAAGTACAAGACTCCAGTGGTAAGCAAGCTCTTCGCCGGGATGGAGACGCCCTTCACCAAACAGGTAATTGATCATCCACTCCCCAACAAATTTAAAACACCCCAGATCCTGAGCTACAGTGGAGTCGGAGATCCGACCGAGCATCTAGAGAATTATCGATGCACCTAATGTTGCACGCCATTCCCAATGAAATCGCGTGTAGGACCTTCCCAACTACACTCTCGAGAAACGCTAGAGAGTGGTTCTGAAGCCTGGCGCCTAATTCTGTGGCTACCTTCGAGGATTTGGCTCGAATTTTCCTCACTCACTTCCTGGGTTCCAGAGAAAGGAAGAAGCCTTTCAAGTATCTATTGACGCTCCACCAACGAGAGGGGGAGATTTTGAAAGCGTTCATGATTCGGTTTAATATCGAAAAATTGAAGGTAGAAGATCCTACAGATGGTGTAAGCTTTTCCGCCGTCTATAACGGTATCTCACTCGAGGAGCCGATGGCAAGGAAAATCGTGAGAAGGTAGCCGAACAACCTCCAAGAGCTACTGGACAAGGTGGAAGAGTTCATCAACGAGGAAGAAACCTTGAAGGCAATGAGGTCAGCTCGAAAAACTCCCAAGAAATTGGAAAAAAAGAAGATGAGAGATCACCCGGGGTTCGACGACTCGAAGCACTTAAAGAAGAAGTTTAACAATCACAATTTCACCCCACTCAACGCCAACATTTCCGAGGTCTTGGAGATCAAGAAAGATCTGGAATATTGAAGACCTCCTGGGGCCCCGCAAAATTAGAACTCAGATCTCTATTGTGAGTTCCATGAGGTCAATGGGCATTACACAGAAGGTTGCATTGCCCTGTGACATCTCATCGAGAAGTTTATCCAAAATGGTAAACTCATGCGATCTTGGGAGAACAAAGAAGAGCAGCCCCTCATCGGGAAAACTATGTCCGAGAAGTAAATTACCATCCTCCCAGGGATCAACAACAACTGGAACGACATCGAAGCAGAAGTTCTAACCGTAGGAATCACAGTAGGTATCCTCAGAAGGAGAGAGCAAGACAGGAGAAGCCTAGAAGAAGGCCAGCTCGCCTAACCCGTGAGCCTCAGAACCAAGCGAACATCCCAGAAATCCACACCATAATTGGTGGATTTGCCGGAGGGGGAGAGTCAGGAATGGAAATGAAGGCCTACACCCGTCAATTGGAAAGCTCTCACGAAGTCTACATTATAGGATGACCAATGAAGCAGTCCCGAAGGAGTGAGATGGTCATTAGATTCTCGAATGCGGATTACGTGGGTATATCGCACCCACACACAGACGCTTTGGTTGTCACTCTAACAGTGGCAAATCATAATGTCCATCGCATCTTGGTGGATAATGGGAGCTCGACAAACATCCTATATTAGTCTGCATTTAAAAAGCTAAATCTGGGATAGGAGATAATCGTCCCAACCAGCTGCCCCTTGATGGGATTCACAGAGGAACAAGTTCAACCGGTCAGATCAATCGAGCTACCGGTCACGGCCGGATCATACCCAAGGCAGGCGACGAAAATGGTACGTTTTCTGTTGGTCGAACAACCATCCGCCTACAATGCTATTATCGGGAGAACAACTCTCAATGAACTAAGGGCCATCACGTCAACTCCGAATCTCAAGATGAAATTCCCAACGGATCATGGAGTTGGAGAAATAAGGGGCGATCAACGAGCTGCCCGACAATGTTACAATATCTCTATGAAAGAATGCCCAAGGACTCCAGCCCCTAGGAGTACTAGTAAGGAGGAAAGATAGCAATTAAGGGGCGGTGAACTGGTCGAAGATCTTGAGGAATTCTCGGTCGGCAAACCTGATAGGTTCATCAAAATTGGGTCCTAGCTAGACCCGATTGTAAAAGAAAAGCTCAAATCCTTCCTCTGCGATAATTGCGATGTATTCGTATGGAGTCATGAAGACATGTCAGGAATAGCACCTTCGGTCATGGTGCACAAGTTGAACACTGATCCTAGTTTCAAGCCAATACGATAGAAATGGAGGGGGTACTCGGCTGAAAAAAGTAAAGCTGCTGCCGAAGAAGCCGAAAAATTGCGTGAAGCCAAGTTCATTAAAGAGATCCAGTACACCACCTGGTTGGCAAATGTGGTACTAGTAAAAAAATCGAATGAGAAATGGAGAATGCGTGCCGACTTCACAGATCTCAACAAAGCATGGCCCAAAGACAACCACATTTTGCCACGAATAGACCAGCTTGTCGATTCAACTTCGGGACATGAGTTACTAAGCTTTATGGATGCATTCTCGGGGTATAACCAGATATCCATGCACGAGTCTGACCAAGAAAAAATGGCCTTCATGATCGACACGAATCTGTATTGTTATCGAGTCATGCTGTTCGGACTGAAAAATGCAGGAGCTACATACCAGCGATTAGTCAACAAGATGTTTCGGCAATAGATTGGGCGAAATATGAAAGTATACGTAGATGATATGCTGGTAAAGAGCATACAAGCATCCAGCCACATTGCAGACCTAGCTGAGGCGTTCGATACGCTAAGGTACTACGGGATGAAGCTCAATCCTTCCAAATGTGCATTCATCGTCTCCATGAGAGGAATTGAAGCTAACCCCGAAAAGATCATGGTGATCCTGGACATGCAAGCGCCTCAAAGCACAAAGCAGCTTCAGCAATTGACGAGCAGGATAACAGTGCCAAATCGGTTTGTCTCTTACTCAACCGATAAATCCCTTTTCTCTTTCAAGATTCTAAAGAATGTTTTCTCCTGGAGTCCGGAATGTGAAAAAAGCTTTCCAAAAATTGAAGGAATATTTATTCAGCCCACCACTATTGAGCCAACCAATTGAAGGGGAAGCCTTGTACCTGTATTTGGCAATGTCTCCATCAGCCATAAGCTCAGCCTTAATCCGAAAAGAACAAGGAGTGCAAAAACCCATCTACTTCGTCAGCAAAGCCCTACATGGTGTCGAGGGACGATACCCACAGATTGAAAAACTAGCTTTCGCCTTGGTCATGTCTGCTCGAAGGTTAAGGCCATATTTTCAGGCGCATACAATCAAGGTATTGACTGAGTATCCCTTAAGGAAAATCTTGTAAAATCCAAATTTCTCAGAAAGGTTAGTCAATTGGGCCATAAAACTCGGAGAATTCGACATAGAGTTCCATCCTAGAGCATCCCTAAAAGGGCAAGCGATAGTTGACTTTTTGGCCAAATTCTACAATGCCCTCGAATAAGAAGAAATAATTTCGGCGGAAGCATGAATAGCATTTGTAGATGGGTCCTCAACTCGAAAATACAGCGGGGTCAAGGTTGTGCTCAAAGGACCCAGCGATGAAGAATGCGAAGCAGCTGTGCAGTTGAAATTCACAACCAGCAACAACAAAGCTGAATATGAGGCCATGATTGTCAGAATGAATATGGCAAAGGAAATGGGAGTGAAAAACCTAGAGGTCAGAAGTGACTCCCAAGTAGTAGTCGGGCACGGTTGGGGAGAGTACGAGCCTAGTGGAAACAAAATGAAGAAGTATTTGGCGAAGGTAAAAGAGATCATGGAGTTCTTCTACATAATAACTTTTACGAAAGTACCAACAGAAGAAAACTCGCAAGCATATGCCTTATCTTGTATGGGCTCTGCTACCGAGGAAGAAATCATAGCGGTTGACCACCTAATTCAGGAGCTAACCGAATCCTCGATTGTCCAAGCAAATCAAGTGGCGTGCATTGAAGAGAGGGAGCAATGTCCAGAATGGGGCCACGATATATTACAATTTCTCAAGGAGGGCAATTTGCCATCCAATAACAAGTTAGCATGGAAGATTCGCATCCAAGCTGCACGCTACACACTAGTTGACGGGGTCCTATGCCAGAGGGGTTACATCCTCCCTCTGCTCAAGTGGCTAGCAAAGGATGAAGCCACATACGTACTTAGAGAAATTCACGAAGGGGTGTGCGGCAGCCACTCGGGAGGAAGAATGTTAGCTCACAAAGCTATTCGAGCAGGGTATTACTAGCCAGGAATGAATTGAGATTCCCATGAAATGATAAAACATTGCGACAAATGCTAACAATTTGACAGAATATTAACCAATCCGCCCGAGGAATTAAGCCCGGTTTCGGCCCCATGGCCTTTCGCACAATAGGGGGTCGACTTAGTAAGCCCACTTCTAATTGGAAAAGGAGGGTGTCGGTTTGTCGTGGTCGTTGTTGATTATTTTACTAAGTGGGCAGAAGCCAAGGTGTTTGCCACTATAACCACTGGGAATATAAGGAAATTTCTCTGCAAAGCAGTCATTTGTTGATATGGCATCCCGCATGCTTTTGTAACCGACGACGACAAACAATTCGATTGCGAACCTTTCCGAAGTTGGTGTGCCGAGTTTCATATCGGAAACTATTTCTCGTCTCCTGAACACCCTCAGGCAAACGATCAGGTAGAGGCGACAAACAAAACTCGATGAAAACTCTGAAGAAGACTCGAAGGTAAGAAAGGAGCATAGGTAGAAATCCTTCCATAAGTGCTATGGTCATACAAAACGACCATCCGAACGCCGATGGGAGAAACCCCTTTCTCTTTGGCATTTGGATCTGAGGCAATCATCCGGTAGAAATCGATTCGATTAGCTTCTGAGTGAAGCCTTACAACCCTGAGACGAATGAAGAAGGAACGAAGTTAAGCTTGGATTTGCTCCAAGAGAAGGGGGACAATGCTTAGACGATGATGGCAGCCTATCAGCAACGAACAGCTGGATATTTCAATAAAACCGTCAAGCTGAGACAGTTCAAGACTGGGATTGGGTCCCCGGAAGGTTAGCATAGCCACATGGGACCCAACGGCAGGCAAACCAGGACCAACATGGGAAGGACCGTACAAAGTTCTTCGAAGTCACCAACAAAAAGCCTATTACCTATAGGATGCAGAAGGAAAGTTGCTGGCTAGACCTTGGAATACTGATCATCTGAAAAAATACTATCAGTAATTTTTCCATTATATTTATTTCTTGTAATTCATGAAGATAAAAGTCTATTCATGAAGACTCATTTGAGGGTCGGAGGACCCTTGGTCAAAACGACCATCGGGCCCGGTGACAAATTCCTTGTCGTGCAGTAGTCTCGAAACAAGGGAGTAAACCCGTGACGAAAAAAAAAATCCTTCTCAGAAACAAGGGAGTAATCCCTTAACGAAAAAAAAAATCCCTAGCCTCGAAAACAAGGGAGTAAACCCTTAACTAAAAAAAATCCCTCATCTCGGAAACAAGGGAGTAAACCCTTAACGAAAAAAAAAAAAAATCTCTCGTCTTGGAAACAAGGGAGTAAACCCTTAATGAAAAAAAAACCATTCGCCTCGAAAATAAGGGAGTAAACCCTTAACGAAAAAAAATCCCTCGCCTCAGAAATAAGGGAGTTAACCCTTAACAAAAAAAAATCTCTCACCTCAGAAACAAGGGAGTAAACCCTTAACGAAAAAAAATCCCTCACCTCGGAAACAAGGGAGTAAACCCTTAACGGAAAAAATTTCCCGCCTCAGAAACAAGGGAGTAAACCCTTAACGAAAAAAAATCCATCGTCTCGGAAACATGGGAATAAACCTTTCCAACCAGGAAAATAGAGGATTCAGCAATAAAGACATTCAAGCACGGCAAAACAAACAAACGAAGCCAAGAAGAGGATTCATCATACAACACCAGAGAAAATCATGCCAGAAAAGCAGAGTGCAACACAGCAAAGGGATCCAAGGTAAACATTTCATTGAAGATTATTACGTTACAGGAAGATTCAATTACAACAGCCACAAAAGATCAAGTCAAAACAATTACATGAAAAATCAAGCTACAATAGGCATTCAGCTACTTATAAATCTAACTATCACATACGGGCTCGATTTGGTACTTTACGTCCAAAGAGACATTGTACAAAGAATCACATTTGGGCAATCACCCAGGAATATGATGAAAAAGAAATTTAAGGTCCTGGAAGGGCCATTGCCATTTATATCGAAGGTTACTCTCGGTGACCTTCACTCCATGGACCATGTTTCTCAAGAGCCCTAGCCTTCCATAACCGGTATTTTCTACGAAGTCTCTGGCACTTCTCCTCCTCCTTCAGAAACAATCGAATGAAAGAGTAAACGTCGGAGGCTTTCTTCCATCTATTTTCATGAATACTGACAAGATAAGCCTCGAGATCCACGATTCGCTAGTTTCACGACTCCAACTGTTGATCTTTCCAGGCTATTTGATAGTCCTTCGCCTCAATATCGGCCGTCAACTTCGCCACCTGATTAGAGCAGTCCACTAAGCACTGTTCCTGTGCCTCCAACAACAAACGTAGTTCAGCAACTTCTGCCTTAGAACCACGAGGGGCACAAGAATGAAGCCACTTAACGGGATGAAGAAGCTACACCCCTAGGAAGAGGAAAGGCGGTAGAAGCAGCCGACTCTGTCTCCGCCAAACTCCTAGATGAAGAAGTAGAAGCCATGAAGAAAGAAATCAAAGAGAAAGAAAAATCGAAGTCAGTTAAATGAAATACCTTACATCCAAATGGATATTTATAGTAGGAAAGTTCTTAAAAAATGAAAGGTCACCTTTAAATATGAAGAGATGTCCCGCGAAGAGTCGCCTAGGAAATCCAAGTGGCGACGCAACACGTGTCCCGCCATGGAAGATCGTGCACAATAATGATGATCTCTGAAATTTGAAACAACAAATACCAAAGACTAACAGAAAATTTAATGACTAAGGTTTAAAAATACATTTTAATCTTAAGCCATGGGGGGTAGAACACCCGACCATAAAGTACAACACCGAAAACATCAAAAGCAGCCGAAAATATGAAAAGGCATCCAAAGATCAAAAGGCATTCAAAGTATCCAGAAACACCAGAAGTTCAAAGACAGTTCAAATATGCACAAAGCAAAAAATCCTTATACAAAAAAAAAAAAAAAAAAAAAAA
>NC_081547.1:10777389-10829807 GCF_901000735.1 Corylus avellana | reverse complement strand
TGGGAGGGTAAGTTCACTTTCGGGCGGAACCCATGCACATTGACTTCTAGAGCATCAAGAATCAACTCCCTACCTGCATCAACCATTTCGTCAACAACAGTAGTAGGCACCTCCAAGAAGTTCAACTCCACACTGTGGCAAGGTCAATGCCAAATTGATCTCTACATATGGTTAGGTATCGATGATTCTCAAAACCCCAATGAAATCTGCGGGCCCACAGTAAATCCCGAAGCCAAGGAACAAAGGACAGCTCCACAAGATAACGGACCGCTTTAGCTTTCCAGCAGCGATACCCTTGGCGAAATTGATCACACTTAGCCTTGGAAGCTCCCAAATCACTTACAAGCTTCTCACGAGCATCTTCCGATTGGGATAATTGAGCCTTAAGTGTCTCGAAAAGTTTCCGA
The DNA here is from genome assembly GCF_901000735.1 of Corylus avellana. Lineage (NCBI taxonomy): Eukaryota > Viridiplantae > Streptophyta > Magnoliopsida > Fagales > Betulaceae > Corylus > Corylus avellana. Next base: position 10,829,400 of record NC_081547.1, on the reverse strand, counting down.
AAGCCCTCTTCGGAAACCCAAATCTCAGAAAGCTCCACTACGATTTTCACTTTTTTCGCGACCGATCGGGTAGCTGTGGACTTCGCCTCCTTAACACGTTCCGCCAACTTCTCGCCCCTCCGGTCGGCAACTTCTAAACGCGTCTAAAGTTGAACATTGGCTAACTTTGACTCACTAAGCCTTAGCTTGCTCTCAAAGAGCTCGTTCTCCTTCTTTGCCAGCAAACGGCGAAGATTCTCCACTTCAGAATTAGGATCCTGAGAACCAAAGGCCTCTTGCCGATTGCTCATCTTCCGAACTAAATCTTGATGAGTGGCTCTCTCATCAGCATACTCCCATTGGCCTTCCTGAAACTCTTTGTACCAACTCGCGATGAGGGTGGAACACTACACAAAAGAAAATCACGTTAGAAACAACAAAGATAATCTAAAATGGAAATGCAAACAACTTACTGAATAATGACAATGGATCAGCTTGTCCACAAACATCTCTGGAGTAAGCCGACCCTCTCCTCGGGTATAATCTGCTGGAAGCAACCTAGTGACGGCCGATAAAGGGTTTCCAACCAAACCCAAGGCCAAAGACCTAATTATTGGAGAACTCCTCCCGGAATGCCCCCCTAAGCGGTTGTCCTCAGTATTCAGGAGCCTAGTTGGATGGTTCAGCCGAGGAGTTTACAGGCCTATCCTTGGGAGGAGACGGAGTGCGGGTCTCACGTCGAGTGGCCACTGGCTCTCCCGGCTCCTGAGGTCGCGCGTCCAAAGGAATTATGTGGAGAAGAGCAACTTCCGCTACAGAAACGGGTTCTAAAGCCTCATCCGAGCCGCGAGGAGAACCGAAAGTTATCGATACGAAATTAGATCGAACAAAGGACAACGCGTCCAAGAGATCCCTCAATTTGTCCACGCGCCCTTTTTCGAAAGTGGCTCCAAGGGCGCTTTGCCTTTATCAACTTTTCTCTTGGACACCAACGGGTCCACCTCGGATACCGGGACTGGCGAAACCTAGCCCTGACCATGGAGAGGTGATGGCTTAGAAGCGAAATCCGAATCTCTCGAAGCAAGCACCGCGGCGGCAACTGGCTTGCCCGAAGAGGAGACATTCTTGTGTGCCCGACTCTTTTTGCTGGGGAGCCGAGCAGGCGACTTTGGAACCATTTTGTCGCTAGTTGGATTTGGTCTCTTAGGATTCCCTTGATGATCCCAGACAGCCTTGTCCTTTGGAATCTAGTACCCCAGACATTCACGAAGAGTGGAATTAGCAACGATGTTACCGAAAAGCATCCAGTTCACATTCTCGAGAAGCTGAGAATACTCCAGGATGTAATCAACTCAGCCTTGCTGCTCCGGGTTCAACGCAGGGCACTCCTTCCCTTCCAAGGAAAGGGAAATAAGGACGTGTAAAGCAGGACAAAGAAGAAAAGAGGAAGAACTAAGAACACTTATAGCTCTCTCGGGAGACCTCCCAATCTTGGGAACGGAATGTTGCAGAGGTAGAGCCTCGGACGTCAAAGCCTCCCAAGCTCCGGATATGTAAAAGAACTACTCTGCCCAGTGCTTGTTGTTGGAGTATGTCTTCCCGAGCTCAATAAATTGATTCTTCCCACGAACCATGAAAGTAACTGTCTTGGAAATAAGATAAAAATGAGGCCCATATATGTTTAAAAATTTGGGGATCGACAGGAACTTCCCCGGAAATACAGAAGAGCACAACAAAAGCGTAGCCATGAAATAACGCCAACCTTTTGGCATCAGTTGTATAGGAGCCACTCCCAAAAAAGATAACATTTATCTCATTATGGGAGAAAAGGGCAGGCGAACCCCCGCCATGAACATACGTTCATGAACGCATACGTCTCTAGGATCGCCGACCATTCCAGTGGAGCCATCTGGAAAATGCAGAGAAACCGACAAGGGAATGTCATAGTTGTGGCGTTGCACCCTCTCATCCTCCACCGAGAAATAGGACATTTTCCTACGCGGAAAGTCCAAGTGCAAGGATGAAGGAGACGCTTCACCAATCAGACTCACTCTAGCGGAAGAACCACCTGAACGGCGAATCAAAGGAATCTCCAATGACTGCTCATCGACGATCTCACCTACCTGTGTTGGAAGTTTTTTAGAAGACATGATCACTAGAAAAATCAAAACACACTAAGCTCTGGTAAGATGGACGGAGATCTAGAAGACTTAAGCAATGAAGGTCGATGGCGAAATCTTTATAAAATGGGAAACCTTGGACAATGCGTGGGGTATTTAATACAAGAACATCATGAGCCTGCAGTCACGCCTGAACCAAAGAGGCTCAAGCCATCTTTCCTGTCAAAAAACACAACCAAAGGCATGGTTCAGAAATCGACAACTGTTTGCCAATTTTCGAACCACGTCCAAAAGAACACGGGACAAATGACGGCGCATTTACCTAGATAAAGACAAAAGATTTGAAAAATCGTAAGATTGCAACAGATCTCGAAATATCTGGAACGTGTAGGTGTTAGGTTCCATAAATGGTTAAGATGCCAAGAACAACGGCTACAAGGAACCGAGCAGGGAAAAGCACTTAAACGGTTTATCCTCAAGAAAAGAACACTATAAGAAGATCAAGAGTTTGAATTCTCTCGTCCTGCAGTATCGGCAGAAGGAATTCGGGGGGATAACTGTTGCACATAAACCCATCACTTGAACCCATGCGTCAAAGGCCCAACGACCCAAGAGAGCCCGATACATCTGAATGGGCTTTATAAATGCAACCCAGCATAAAACAATGGATACGGCGTCGTTTCTTACACTCGCGGACAACCAAAGACCGACTACTTTATCACAATGAATCTTCTACACTTAACATCCAAATGCATCTATCACAATCAGGATACAACCCGGCTATATGGACAGCTCACACATAGCAAGATCATCGGAACAGTTATGATCCTGCTCTTAAAAAGACTCCTGACAAATACACGCCATCCTTGGAATCCTATCAATATATGTAACGGCCTCTTGCCAATCATAAAGATAGGAGACATGAATATTAACTTTGTTGGTTGTTAAGCACAAATCCCGTATCCTCCGCCCTGTCATCATAACCACCTCCGCACGATCAATTATAGAAGGCCTCACTCCAAAGGTATGAGGGGACTAAGACATATACTAAATTTACATAAATACGACTTAAGCGTCAGAGGAGGAACCACCGGCCAACACCTAGTGTATCTTCTTAACGCGTGCTTTAGAAGTCAAAATTAGTGGCTTATAAAAAATAATATTTTTAAAAATAAAATTAAAAGAAGAAACGCAACATGCGATAATTAGAAAATGACAATTACTTTTAAGACATCAATCAAATCTCCCGCAATGCTTTGTTTACACTATCAATTAAAAAAGAGAAAGAAAAGAAAAGAAGTGGGCCATTACAGAACACGTGTTTTCGAACAAAAGAAAAGTTATTATTATTATTATTTTTTTTTTTTTCAATTATCGCAGAGGCCACAACACCTACTCGCCTCTGAAAGCCACTATTTAGGAAGATTGTCTGCATATATAATCAACAAGAATGCCATTTTTTCTTCACTAGTGTCAATGATAAATATAAAACATCAAACTATTATATCTATACAAAATAGGACTCACAATCCTAGAAAGATTTAGAATCAAATGAAAAAAGGGCTAGGATTTTTAATCATAAAATAAACAAAATTCTAATGTGAATGGATTAAAAAAAATAATCAGTTCAAGTTGAGGATTAGCTAGCTTTGATGTCACAATTGCAATGTGAATAGATAGATGGGCTTTTCCCACTTGCTCTAAGTCTAACCATATTTCCAAAGAAAAATAATTTAGGCATGTTGTAGCTTGTGCTCAAAGATAGGGTTTTTAATTTAATCCTTATTGACTAAGACCTGCAAAACATCATGGATTTAAAAAAGTATTCAATTCTTATTGATTATAAGGTAAGTAATGTGCGTCACACACATTATTTAATTACATGAAATTTGACGTCAGCAATGTCATTAGGGGATTCCTCCTCTTGTTTACATTATTATAAGTGGAGCAAAAAGTTGTTTGATTATGTAAAGTCCAAATGGTTTTTGTTTTTTTGTTTTTTTGTTTTTTTTTTTTTAACCCTTTTTCATGATGGGTTATGTTTTTTAATGTATTTGGGTAAGTGTTTTTTTATTTTTTATTTTTTTGAAAAAAATAAATATTTTACCAAACGAATACTTTTTATTTTCAAACAGACTTTTTGAGAGTTAAAAGCAGTTTTACGCCCCTCAAACGCAATTACAAACATATTCTAAGTAATACTAGAAGTAAGAATTTTGTTTCATTTTTATTTCAGGTGATGTGGCTTTTATAATTATTATTAGATTAAAATTTACTAGTGATCATTCCAAATTCAATAATAATTTTAAAAATCACATCGCATTTTGGTGATAAAAGGAGAATAAAATTGGATGAAAGGAACTTACCACAAGAAGTTATAATAGGGGGATGGATTTGATACAAAATTAACCTTCGAAGATTAATTCCGTAATTGTTTTCAATATTATATTGAGGAAAACTATTGTAAGTATTGTATGATCTGTAGCAACAAATGGGTCCTCCTCCTGTCCCACCACTTTGCTTTGGCTCTTCAGCAGCAATCACATGTAGATTGTCCGATATGTGTACGTGTTTGTGTGAATGCTCATTTTTGCCCCCGCACCAAAAGATATAAATTTAACCTGGCATGAGAGAGCGTGTATCGTTCTCAAGGTCTAAGTTTCTCTTCAACTTCCGCATAGAACGCGAGTTAGCCATGGAAACTACACGAACGAAAACTCAAGATATGAATCTTGTTCTCTCCAGGAAAAAAAAAAAAAAAAAGTTAATGTGCATATTGTAGCCTTTCGGAGTATATCGAGTGGTGAACGTAAATGTTTAACACTGAATCACTCATAAAATTTTTTGTATTCTTTCTCTCTCTTACTTTCGCTCATATTTTCGCATGATTATTATTTCAATAGGTATTTACAAAATTTTTCACTAACATGGTAACGCCATTTTGACTTATTCAGTTACTTTACATGTTTTAAGCTACAAAATTAAATCTGTATTACAGTATATAGTATCTACTTGAAAGAACAAAACGAGCGAACAAGAACAAGAAGAAATTTATTACGACTTTAGAAGTCAAAATTAGTTGCTTATAAACAATAATATTTAAAAAAATAAATTAAAAGAAGAAACACAACATGCGATAATTAGAAATGACAAATATTACTTTTAACACATCGATCAAATCTCCCGCAATGCTTTGTTTACGCTATCAATTAAAAAAGAGAGAATAGAAAAGAAGTGGGCCATTAGAGAACACGTGTTTCCAAACAAAAGAAAAGTTAAATTTATTATTATTTTTTTTTTCAATTATTGCAGATGCCACTTTCAATTAGGAAGTGAATTGGTATTGTAGCAAATTTAATTGATATGAGAAAAAAAATATATATATTTTGTATAAAAAAGTAAAAAAATTTGTTTTATAGTAATTTTTTTTATTTGAATAGTAATAAAAAGTGATTTATGTGATATAAAAAATAAAAATGTTGGAGTTGATTTAGAGAAAAAAATTTTGGATTCTTAGATCTGATCCAGCCCATTCTTTTTACCAAACGAGTAAGTTTTTTTTTTTTTTTTTTTTTTTCAAACAGACTTTTTGAGTGTTAAAAGCACTTTTAGGCCCCTCAAACACAATCTCAAACAGGCTCTAAGTTTAACCCTATTTCCAGGGAAAAAAAATTTAGGCATGTAGCTTTTTTTAAAATTTTCTTTTTTTCTAATTAAAAGGATGGGAATTGGCGACCAGTGTAATTTCTCCCATTCGGCGTGAACATCAAGGTTCTCACTTGCCGTGGAATATTCGGTTTGAGCCATAGCTACTGCCTGAAAAAGCGAATCCGTTACTACAACCCCACCAAAATGCAAGCCAATAAAGCCCCTTTTTAGATAGGGTTTTTAATTTAATCCTTATTGACTAAGACCAGCAAAACATCATGGATTTAAAAAGTATTCAATTCTTATTGATTATAAGGTAAGTAATGTGCGTCACACACATTATTTAATTACATGAAATTTGACGTCAGCAATGTGATTAGGGGATTCCTCATCTTGTTTACATTATTATAGGTGGAGCAAAAAGTTGTTTGATTATGCAAAAGGCCAAATGGGTTTTTTATTTTTGTTGGCCTAACATTCAAAAGTCGAATGATTTCTACCATTTCTACTTTTCCTTCTGTCCGTTAAAACCATGACATTTTTCCTTGTTTGGGAATGCCATTTTTTTTTGTTTTGAACTCAATTCATTTTTGAGTTTTTTTTTTTAGTGTCAATACCGAGGAGAAAAAAAAAGTTGAGATTATATTTGAATGGTAATTGATAAAATTAAGTAAAAATTATTAAAATACATATAATTAAATAAATTATTAAAATATGAAAAAAAAGACAAAATTAATTAATTTTTTTAAAAAAAAAAAATTAGGGGCAATTTTGAACCACCTTTAGGGGTGGCCAAACTACCATCGAGGGGTGGATCAACCACCCCCAGGTGTCTAAAGGTGGCTGCGTCACCACCAGGGGGTGGATCGGCCACCCTCGAAGCTAATGGGGGTGGTCGAGCCACCCCTAACAGCGATTTGGGGGTGGTCGAGCCACCTCCAACAGCGATTTTGGGGTGGCTCGGCCACCCCAAAAACAAGCGACCCCAAAATCGTTGTTGGGGGTGGCTCGACCACCCCCAATGGCTACTTAGACATTGTCGATCCACCCCTAGTACATGGATTGACCACCCTCGAAGCTAATAGGGGTTGTTCAGCTACCCCTAGCTATTAGACAGGGTGCGGGTGGTTCGGCCACCCCCATTAGCTTCGGCCTTCGAGGGAGGTCGATCCTCCCTTGGGAGGTAGATCAGTCATTTTCAGATTCTTAGGGGTGGTTCAGCCACCATCTGGAGTGTTCTGGCCACTCTAAATTTATTATATTTTATTTTTTAATCTTTATTTATAATTTTTATTAATTGGGTTGAAAATTTTTTGAGTTAAGTTGAAAATTTTTGAGTTGAGTTTAAAAAGTTGCCAAACATGAGTTCAAAAATCTTGCTTCCCAAACAAGGTTTTTTCTCTGGTTTTTCTTTTTTCAACCAAAAGAAAGAAAAAGGACCAAACTCAAAGCAAATGGAGCTTTGAGAATAAATTGCGTTCACTTTAGGAAATTTTTATGTTTTTAAAAACATAACAAAACTACAAACTAGAAATAGTTAAATCGGTTTTAACCCTTTTTCGTGATGGGCTATGTTTTTTAGTGTATTTGGGTAAGTTTTTTTTTTTTTTTTTTTTTTCGAAAAAAAAATTATTTGATGTGACATTAGGTAACAAATGATTTTAGAACTGTACTGCGGTAGAGTTCATATTTGAAAAAATGTTTCTTTGACGTATATACTTGCATATTTTGAGAAAACTCAAATAAATGTAGAGTTGATTTTTTACTTATAAAAAAAGATAGCAATAGTCAACTTAAGGTGGCTCCACTGCCCGACAACCACCCTTCTTCCACTTAAGATGATCAGTAGAGGTGAAAAGGTGGGCGGTTCCGTACTAACCTAACCGTTTTTTAAGGCAATTAACAAAATTTGTTAATTGTCTAGACAATTACGGTTAGCAGTTTTAAATTTTTTCAAAACTGCTATATGCCTATATATATATATACATGAAATGTTGTCTTTTTGTGTTTAAAATTTTAAATATAGATAAAAATGTATAAAAATCTAAAAACGATGTTGTATGTATTGTAAAACCATAGAAATTGAATCATTTTGGTTTTATTTTTTTTAAAAGAAAATTTAAAATTTTGTCTTTTAAAAAGCGGTACTCTAATAACCGTTAATCACCGGTTAACCGTTTTGCGATTAACTGCCTAGGCGGTTACGGTTAGTAGTTTTAGCCAATAACCGCAAACCGCACTAACCGCTAACCGCTTTTGAAGGTGTTTAGAAAAATTGCTAACCGCCAAAGCAGTTGAGGTTAGCATAGACGAAATTACAATTTTACCCTTATATTATAAGAAACCGGTTGGTAAGGGAAAGAACAGACTCAAGACTACTATTACAATTATTAAAAAAAATAAATAAAAAGACTATTACGAATAGAACCAACAACCACGATCTTGCTCTTTTCCTTGGAGTTTCCAAGCAAATGATCCAATGTCCACCTACTATTATCTTTTTCTTAAAGATTCCGCACGCTATTCTCTCGAACTTTCTCCATATTTTCCAAGTCTTGCTTTTATTTTCTTGTCCGAAGATGGGAAAATAATTGTTTAAGTTGACTCCCCCTAAATTATGGCTCAACTTTTCTGTATTTTCCCTTAATTCTCTATGACCAAATTATTATTAGGCTTATAACAAAGAGTAACGCTACACACATTCTCACTTTTTTACGCTGATTTTTATGCTCTCAAATGATTTTTAAAAACCATTAAATTTGGTATAAATAGATGTAGTATTACTCTTATAGTATCAACTTTAAAAACAGATTTTTTGTTTGATATATGTTAGTATAATGACCACTTTGATAGTCAAGTCAATTTAATGAGGTAAAAAAGAATTTCGGCAGAGTGATAGTAGGGTTAATTAGGTATACTGAACTAATGCCTTCCTGCTATCTTTTTAGGCCTTCACCCCTCTTCTAATAGTTTTTGGAATATTCGCCAATGGTTGTTACTAATGCGAAGAACTCCTTTTCAAGTATCTACTTGAAGGAACAAAACGAGCGAACAAGAACAAGAAGAATTTTATTACAACTTTAGAAGTCAAAATTAGTTGCTTATAAACAATAATGTTTTAAAAAATAAATTAAGAGAAGAAACACAACATGCGATATTTAGAAATGACAATTACTTCTAACACATCAATCAAATCTCCCGCAATGCTTTGTTTATGCTATCAATTAAAAAAGAGAGAATAGAAAAGAAGTGGGCCATTAGAGAACACGTGTTTTCAAACAAAGGAAAAGTTAATTTTTTTTTTTTTTTTTCAATTATTGCATATGCCACTTTTAATTAGGAAATGAACCGATAGTGTAAAAGATTTAATTAATATGAGAGAAAAAAATAGAAATATTTTATATAAAAAAGTAAAAAAATTTGTTTTATAGTAAATTTTTTATTTGAATAGTAATAAGAAGTGATTTATGTGATATAAAAAGTATAAATGTTGGACTTAATTTTGAGAAAAAAAATTTGATTTTTTGGATCCGATCCGGGCCTTTCTTTTGCCAAACACAGCATAAGTGGCTCTGCCACTATTTACGAAGATTGTCTGCATATATAATCAACAAGAATGACATTTTTTCTTCCCTAGTGTCAATGATAAATATAAAACATCAAACTATTATTTCTATACATTTGGCTGCGTTTGCCAAGAGGCTGGACCGGACCAAGCTTTATTCTCAAAAATTTTTTCTTAAAATTAACCTCAACATTCTTACTTTTTATATCACATCAATCACTTTTTATTACTATTCAAATAAAAAAATCATTACAAAACAATTTTTTTTTTTTTTTTTCACTTTTTTGTACAAAAATATTCTTACTTTTTTTTTCTCTCATATCAATCAAATCTACTATAGTACCGTTCCACTCTCTTTTTCCATTTCATTGCCAAACACAGGCAATAGGACTCACAATCCCAGAAAGATTTAGAATCAAATGAAAAAAGGACTAGGAATTTTAATCATAAAAGAAACAAAATTCTAATGCGCATGGATTGAAAAAAATAATCAGTCCAAGTTGAGGATTTGGTAGCTTTGATGTCACAATTGCAATGTGAATAGATAGATGGGCTTTTCCTACTTGCTCTAAGAGCCTGTTTGATATTACATTTGAGAAATAAAGTTTTTAAGTCAAAAAAAGCTTTTGAGTAAAATCTTCATTTTTAAGTTGTTGCTAAAAGTACTTTTTGGCCATTTTTAGGCTTTTTGGACCCTTAAAAGTGCTTTTAATTTTTTTACCAAACGGATACCTTTTTTTTTTTTTTTTTCAAACGGACTTTTTAAATGTTAAAAGCACTTTTAGATCACTCAAACGCAATCCTAAACAGACTTTAAGTCTAACCCTCTTTCCAGGGAAAAAAAATTTAGGCATGTAGCTTTTTTTTTTTTTAATTTTTTTTTTCTAATTTTTTTTTTCTAATTAAAAGGATACGAATAAGCGACTAGTGTAATTTCTCCCCTTGGGTGTGACCATTATGGTTCTCACCCGCTGTGGAATATTCAGTTTGAACCATAACTACTGCTTGAGAAAGCGAGTCCGTTATTACAACCCCACCAAAATGCAAGCCAATAAAGCCCCCTTTTAGATAGGGTTTTTAATTTAATCCTTATTGACTAAGACCAGCAAAACATCATGGATTAAAAAAGTATTCAATTCTTATTGATTATAAGGTAAGTAATGTGCGTCACACACATTATTTAATTATATGAAATTTGACGTCAGCAATGTGATTAGGGGATTCCTCATCTTGTTTACATTATTATAAGTGGAGCAAAAAGTTGTTTGATTATGTAGAACCCACATGATTTTGTTTGTTTGTTTGTTTTTTTTATTGGCCTAACATTCAAAAGTGGAATGATTTCTACCTATTCTACTTTTCCTTCTGTCCTTTAAGACTATGACATGTTGGGCCCAATAGTTTATTTTCTCTGGTTTTTCTTTTTTCAACCAAAAGAAAGAAAAAGGACCAAACTCAAAGCAAATGGAGCTGTGTGAATAAATTGCGTTCACTTTAGGAAATTTTTATGTTTTTAAAAAACATAACAAAACTACAAACTAGAAATAGTTAAATCGGTTTTTAACCCTTTTTCATGATGGGTTATGTTTGTTAGTGTATTTGGGAAAGTGTTTTTTTTTTTTTTTTTTTGGAAAAAAAATGAATTGATGTGACATTAGGTAACAAATGATTTTAGAACTGTACTGCGGTAGAGTTCATATTTGAAAAAATGTTTCTTTGACGTATATACTTGCATATTTTGAGAAAACTCAAATAAATGTAGAGTTAATTTTTTACTTATAAAAAAAAGATAGAAATCGTCAACTTAAGGTGGCCCCACTGCCCCGACAACCACCCTTCTTTCACTCAAGGTGATCAGTAGGGGTGAAAAGGTGGGTGGTTTCGCACTAACCGCTAACTGTTTTTTAAGGCAGTTAGCAAAATTTGCTAATTGCCTAGGCGATTACGGTTAACAGTTTTAGATTTTTTCAAAACTGTTATCCACCTATATATATATATATATATATATATACATGAAATGTTGTCTCTTTTGTGTTTAAAATTTTAAATATAGATAAAAATATATAAAAATTTAGAAATGATGTTGTATGTATTGTAAAACCATAGAAATTGCATCATTTTGGTTTTATTTTTTAAAAAAAAATTAAAAAATTTAAAATTTTGTCTTTTAAAAAGCGATATTCTAATAACCGTTAACCGCCGGTTAACCGCCTAAGCGGTTAGTAGATTTTACTAACCACCTAGACGGTTACGGTTAGTAGCTTTAGCCAATAACCGCAAACCGCATTAACTGCTAACCTCTTTTGAAAGTGTTTAGCATAGACGATTAGTGAATTTTACTAATCATCTAGGTGGTTACGGTTAGTAGTTTTAGCCAATAATCGCTAACCGTAACCGCCTTTTTAGATCATACAACCACTCTAATTTTTTTTTTTTTTTTTTTAGCTTTTTTTAAATTGTTATAAATAACAAGGTAGTTCTAATCTTTACAAAAGTTAAACACATATTTTATCAAAATATTTATATAACAAATTAAGAATATAATTTTATAAAAAGTATTTTGTATTTTGAGAAGTGTTTTATGTTTTTTTTTTTTTTGCTAATATATTTATATTGAGTGAATTTGAATATATAACAATAAAAAAACAAGAATACGTCCATAATTAACAAACCTATCAAGAATTCAACAAAGATTTGAGATTTTCGGCTGCCTCAAGCGTAGACATGACCCCTTTTTTTTTTTTTTTTTCTTTTATTATTATTATTATTATTATTGGAGAATAGAGATATTAAAAGAAAATTTAAATTTGAGGTATTAGCACTAAATTTAGAATGATAAAATCTCTTTTAAGTGATACCGTTCCTAAAGGGTTAACCTTTCACCCATAAGTTTTAGTTTTAAATCACAAAATAAATTTTGAGGCATTAGAAATTAAATATTAACTTATAAAAATTTAATAAAAAAAACAAAAAAAACAAAACAAAATCTAGCAGGATTAGGAAGAAAGATTTTTCTAATTTTTTTTTTTTTTTTTTTTAATAAAGCTACATCAGACTTTGGCAGACACTTGTCTGACTTTTGACAGCCTGATAGTAGGACGGAAGACTCTTCAAGAAAATATGAATTTTTTTTATTTTTTTTTTTCAATATGAAATCCAAAACAGTAGATTTATTATGTGAAAGTAGAATTAAGATTCTTTTCAGTTGTTTTGAACTAGATTTTAGAGAGGAGTCGGTTTCTGTGGCAAATTTGTCTAAATAAAAACGAAAATTACAATTTTACCCTTATATTATAAGAAACCGGTTGGTTAGGGAAAGAAAGGACTCAAGACTACTATTACAATTATTAAAAAAATAAATAAAAAGAGTACTACGAATAAAACCAACAACCACGATCTTGCTCTTTTCCTTGGAGTTTCCAAGCAAATGATCCAATGTCCACCTACTATTGTCTTTTTGTTAAAGATTCCGCACGCTATTCTCTCGAACTTTCTCCGTATTTTTCATGTCTTGCTTTTATTTTCTTGTCCGAAGATGGGAAAATAATTGTTTAAGTTGACTCCCCCTAAATTATGGCTCAACTTTTCTGTATTTTCCCTTAATTCTCTATGACCAAATTATTATTAGGTTTATAACAAAGAGTAATGCTACACACACTCTCACTTTTTTACACTGATTTTTACGCTCTCTTAAATGATTTTTAAAAACCATTAAATTTGGTATAAATATATGTAGTATTACTCTTATAGTATCAACTTTAAAAGCAGATTTTTTGTATGATATATGTTAGTATAATGACCACTTTGATACTCAAGTCAGTTTAATGAGGTAAAAAAAAATTTCGGTAGAGTAATAGTAGGGTTAATTAGGCATACTAAATGAATACCCTCCTGCTATCTTTTTAAGCCTTCGCCCCTCTTCTAATGATTTTTGGAATATTCGCCAATAGTATGTTACTAATTCGAAGATTCCCTTTTCAAGTTTGTTAGAGGAGCGTATGGCGTAAACATACCATTGATTGAGCTGGCAAAGTAGAAAATTAGTTGTCGAGAGTAATATTTTGGTGAGAATCTACTCAAATCCTTACTGGTTGTTTAGGCCGCAAGCCACCGTACCTTCTAGGCCCTTCGGCTATAAGTCACCGAGCTTCCTAACAATTTCGGTAGACGGCCTTCCAAGGACCCGTCAATAGTACTCCAATATAAAAAAGGAACTTTATAAACTTTCACCCTTCTCAGTATACTCTTTAAAAGCTAATATCTCAAAACTAACGTGTAGATTCAAGGAAATATCCCATGCCGTCGCTTTTATTTTATTAATACCTTTCACATTAGTGGGCTTACAACAACCGGGTGCATTGACCGGTACCTAAGTCTACTTCATAAAGCACGAATTGCTTTCTATCTCCATAACTAAATTTTCCAGGAAAGTGAGAGAGAGTTTTGGGAACTAAAAGCTTTTCATAAAGGCAAGTCAATAGTCAAGATGTTCTCAATTTAATCTCAACAACCATGATGATGTACCCATTTACTCACTTATAGTCAAGATGTTCTCAATTTAATCTCAACAACCATGATGATGTACCCATTTACTCACTTATATATATATATATTTTGCACTTTTTTTTTTTTTTTTTTTTTAATTTTAGTTTTATTTTCGAATTTAAAGAATTTGAACAAAAATTTTAGGATAATGATAATAATCTCAAAAATCATTCATCAAGAGTAGCACCAATTTGCAACTTTTTATCTCATGATTTATTTCCCCTTGAGTATAAATATAAGAAAGAGGCAAGAGGGATGATGCAGGGTCAAAATGGTAAAATAAATGTTTTTTATTCTCCATCTATATAGGCAACCTAAGAAAACATGACCGTTAATTAGAAAAATAACAAGTTTTTAAATATTATGAATGTTGAAAAGAGCATAAGAAATTTTTAAATAAATAATATTTAAATAAAATAATGAAAGTCTCTTTAGTTTGAATAATAGAATATAAATTTTTTTTTTTAAAAAAATAGTTGATAAAAAAATAAAAAAATAAATTTAAGAGATTTTTATAAAAATGCACGTTATGACACGTACCATGCCGTCCAAGAAAAAAGTAATCATTGAAATTTCCGAGAAACAGTGACAAGGATGCTCTGGACAAAGATAATAGCTTTCAATGACAATGAGTCACATTACATTACACATCCAATAACAGTAAAGAAACAGCACCCATCACTAAAGACATCTTAAATAGGAAAAAGTATCCATACCTTCACCAACCATGGCCAATTTGTAATTTTCCTTCAAACCTTCGATTGAAAGTTGAAACAATGTTCATCATACTACCCAAAAAAAAGAAAAATAAATAAAATTAATGCCCTTTTGTCTTATAAAAAGATAAAAATAATCTTATAATTTTCTTTATTTTTATGTTTCTCTATTTTTTTTTTTTTTTGTATTTCTTATAATTTTTTTTTTCACAGGTACAAAGCAATTTTTTTTTTTTTTTTTAATAATTTTGGAACGAACATTACTTAAATTGAAAATTTGAAAGGAAAAAGTTATAGGGGGGGAATGTATATACAAATACCAAATTTTATTTTTAAAAGTTGGTTTTTAATTAATGTGTCCGTTAAGGTTCAACAAATGCCACTCTACTTATTTGGACAACTCTTAGAACATGCCTTAGAAGGTGCGATTTTGAATGTCATAAAAGGATTTGACGTCTCTCATTGAACACCAATTGATCTTATTGAATAATGACACATCATTTAAAAACCAGCTTTTAGAGAAAAAATTTTGTAATGTAGCATTTTCCGTAGTTTTTTTTTTTTTTTCCCAAAAGCAAAGACTTTGTTAAATTTTTTTAAGATAAATAAAGACTTTGGTCATTCACATTTAGCCACAAAGACACTGGTAAAAGTGTAGCTTCCTAGCACTATAAATAACCCATCACTACTTTCACATTCATCACCCACACACATACTGAAACACACCCATTTGTGCTGATCCTTATAACTCAGTCACTACCAATGGGATCTCCTTCATGGGCTTCATATGCAGCGGCATGGCTGGCAACCTTAGCCCTCTTCCTCCTCTCCCGCCACCTCCGCCGCCGCAAAGCAAACTTGCCGCCAGGCCCAAAACCATGGCCGGTCATCGGAAATCTAAACCTCATTGGCTCACTCCCCCACCGATCCATCCACGCGCTGTCCCAAAAATACGGCCCCATTATGCATCTCCGGTTCGGTTCATTCCCCGTCGTCGTCGGGTCCTCCGTGGAAATGGCCAAGGCCTTCCTCAAAACCCACGACGTCACCTTCGCCAACCGCCCCAAAATCGCCGCCGGAAAGTACACCACCTACAACTACTCCGACATCACGTGGTCCCCTTACGGGCCATACTGGCGGCAGGCGCGCAAGATGTGTTTGATGGAACTCTTCAGCGTAAAACGGTTAGAGTCGTACGAGTACATACGCAGGGAGGAGATGAACGCGTTGCTGAGAGGGCTGTACGAGTCGAAGAACACGGCGGTGACCTTGAAAGACCACCTTTCGACGGTGAGCCTGAACGTGATAAGCCGGATGGTGCTCGGAAAGAAGTACACCGACGAATCGGAGGCGTCGATTGTGAGCCCGGAGGAGTTCAAGAAGATGTTGGACGAGCTTTTCTTGCTGAGCGGGGTGCTGAATATTGGGGATTCCATACCTTGGATCAATTTCTTGGACTTGCAGGGGTATATTAAGAGAATGAAGGCGTTGAGCAAGAAGTTTGATAGATTCTTGGAGCATGTTTTGGATGAACATATAGCAAACAGGAAAGAAGCCAAGGATGATTCTGCAAAGGACATGGTCGATTTGCTGTTGGACCTTGCTGATGATCCTACTCTCGATGTTAAGCTGGAAAGACATGGCGTCAAGGCTTTTACCCAGGTACTAAAACATTACTAATTTCCTCAAAAAAAAAAAAAAAAAATTACTAATTAACTCTACTTTTTTATTTTATTCATTAATATTTTTAATTGAAATTAAAGTTGAATGTAGAGTTAAGCGGGTTAATTCATAATTTATTTATTTATTAAATGGGTTCAAGGAATAGTTTCGATTTGTTCAGTTAATCGGTTAGTTGGTTAATAGGTGATCGATTATAAGCTTTGATGTTAAGATTTTTCAATTTTCTTGTAAACTATTAAATGTGTAAAGCATATGCTTTATAAATGAAAAGAAAAAGTAAATTTATGGAACATATATCAAAAGGAAAACCACAAATTATCTGGACGAATACAATAAGAAAACATACTAGATAAAATTAAAAATTCACTTGAAAAATCAGTTAAGTCACTTAGCCAACAAAATTTGTTTTTTTTTACCGTCCACCAAACTAAACCAATGTCAAAATAATATTTTTATTCCACCTAGCTACCGACCACCAAAAGTCGATTGTCAGTCGGTAACGATTTGATAGCAGTCAATAATTACTCAGTAGGCAGTAAATAGTTAATACATTAATTTTGTGTTGATTTTGTTTTTTGTTTTTTTTTTTTATATGTTCACATAAGAGGAGAAAAGGGAAATTCGAAGTGATAACATTCATTTCATAAGGTGTAGCTATCCCTCCGAGACATTTTGTATTGACTTTTGAGTAGATTAAAAAGTTGTCGCCAATTAAAAACTATATATATATATATATATATATATATATCCAATTAAGTGTCAAGTTCGACTAGTACGTGTAGCTTATTTGATTGAATTATTAACGTATGTCTCTTTCATTGCATTTATTGTATATGAAAAGAAAAAAAAAAAAAAAAACTTTTTACTTTTTTATCGTTTTATTTTCAATTACGAGTTGACCTTTAGTTCTACCTAAACTTGAACCATTGGAGGATCTAATTTATATATATATATATATATATATATATATATATAATAAAAAATTTAACTGTATATTTAGTTCCATTATTTAGTGGTATATTTTATTTGTAGAATTCGTAAAATACCTTGTGTGTGTTACACTAATTTTGGTTCATATAAATTATTCATTAGTTAGAAACTTCCTTGAACTTCTCATAACCCCCATTAGGCAGTCGTTATTCAACTTGAATTAGTGACATAAATATCTTTGACCGCAACCTCAAACGAGTCTCCACGTGTCTCTCATTCCATTGGTTAAACCTCAAGTTGCTGTCTGGACACAAGTTAGTACACTTTTCAGTTCATGATTGGATTGCACCATTTTCTATGCCAGATAAGAAAGGAAGGGTGGATCCCCAATTTTTTTATTTTTTATTTTTATAGAAAAAGACTATCAAATGGGGCCCAATTCTTTTGCTTTTTTGGAAAACTCTATTTTGACCCCATAAATTTTCATTAAATTTTACAAAAAGTTTTTTCTTGAACTTTCAAATATTTCATTTTGATCCCTTAAACTTTTAATTACTATCAATGTAATTTTTTTTGTCAGATTTTAAATATTACATGACGTTTATACTTCTAACTTTTGATTAAAATTTTAACTTTCAAAACTTTTTTTTATTTTAAAAAAAATGAAAATCAATGACATTTTAGTCTTTTTTTGTATTTTTAACCGCTAAAATTAATGAAAGAGTTCTAATTGAGAGTAATTAAAAGTTTAGTGGTCCAAAATGAGAAATTTAAAAATTCATGAGAAGTTTATAAAATCAGGTAGAAGTGCAGGGGCCGAAGTGAAGTTTTCTCCTTTTTCTTTATTTTTTTTTCTTTATTTCTTTATTTTTTTTTTTACATTAGGTGGATCTCACAACACTGAGCACATACACGTGACTCATGTACCCTACATTTTTGCTTTGCTCTGGTTGATTTTTACCAGTACATTTTTTCCCATTGAAAAATAGGAAGATGTCATTCATTATCATTCATCACTGACTTGTGTGCTTTGGGTAATTGATGGTTCAGGATTTGATAGCTGGTGGAACTGAGAGCTCGGCTGTTACTGTGGAATGGGCAATCTCTGAGCTCCTAAAAAAGCCAGAGGTTTTCAAGAAGGCTGCAGAAGAGCTGGACAGGGTAATTGGAAGAGATAGATGGGTTGAAGAGAAGGACATTGTCAATCTACCATACGTTGATGCAATTGTCAAGGAAACAATGCGGCTGCACCCGGTGGCACCGATGTTGGTGCCTCGGCTATCCCGCGAAGACTGCCAGATTGCTGGCTATGACATTCTCAAAGGGACACGGGTGCTTGTAAACGTGTGGACCATTGGAAGGGATCCAGAATTGTGGGAAAACCCTGATGAGTTTTGCCCTGAGAGGTTCTTCGGGAAGGCCATTGATGTCAAAGGGCATGATTATGAGTTGCTGCCTTTCGGCTCCGGGAGAAGGATGTGCCCGGGTTACAGCCTCGGCCTGAAGGTGATTCAGTCGAGCTTGGCTAATCTCTTGCATGGATTTACCTGGAAATTGCCAGGGAACATGGAGAAGGAAGGGTTGGACATGGAGGAAATTTTTGGGCTTTCAACTCCTAAGAAAATCCCACTTGTTGCTGCTGTGGAGCCAAGGCTTCCACAACATGTTTACTCCCTCTGATTTTGGCTTAAGTCACTCCAATAAGTATTTTCAGACTGTCTTAGCGCTGCTGTTATAATGCTACCTCTACTCCATGTGCTTCTTAATTTGCTAGCTATAATGTTAATGGGGTTATTAATGTGATCTATGTTTGTATGTCTTGTTTTGTGCATTATATTTCCTATACTTTCTTTTGCATTTCAGTAGACCAGTCTTGTGTCTCTCAAGGGCTCTCAAGGGTTAGCTCAATTGGCTGCAGACAACGCCTCATAAAGTAGAGATTATTAGCTCAAATTCTCTTCTCTCATTGTGCAGACATAAAAAAAAAAAAAAAAAAAAAAAAAAAAAAACCAATCTTGTGCCGGATTTTATACCCGATTTTCTTCAACCTATAATGACACCAAGTCAGCAATGGACCATGCGCCACAGATGAAATTTTAGGCTTATGGGGTCCACTTCTTTAATAAGTGTCCAATTAGAATTGCGATTTCAATAAATAAAATATTTGAAAAGCAAGTTTTTTTTACGTTTTCAATTTCCCTCATCCTAAAATGACACCAAGTTAGCAATGGACCATGCACCACTTATGAAATTTTAGGCTTAGGGGGTCCACTTCTTTAAGTGTCCGGTTAGAATTGTGATTTCAAAAAGTAACATCTGAAAAGCAAGTTTTTTTTACATTTTCAAATTTCGATTTTATAAAAACGCACTTTCAAACGATACATTTTCTTCAATTTGGTCTTAAATTGCGCTTTTATATTCAAAATTATAATGCCAAACGCACCCTAATCACACAATGGAATATGAACAAAACCATGAGTCGAGCCAAATATTGAATGTTCAAGCTTAGCTAATTTAATTTTATTTCGAACTCAAGCTTATTACTGAACTAATATTATGTTCAAACTTGGCTCATTTATTTATGAGCAACTCAATTAACTTATTAATTTCTTATTTAAAGTAAATATCATAACCGTTTATCTTTGGTAAATTCATACTAATTATTAATTAATTAATTAATTTTAAGGTTAATTACATAAATTAATTTGAAGAATTCAATCTCGAATTTATTATTCACATAATACACAAACACGTGTTGGGGGCCCTTGTTAGAGATGGGTTTGCCCAGCACTCACTCCGATTTGATGGATTGACGGCTACTGAGACACACGGCTTGTAACAAAAGCAATGACCACGCCAACGCTCCCAATGAAGAACAAGATGGCCTAGACAAATGAATATGATGACAATAATTCAGCTACCGTATATTATACTAATAAAGTGTCCAAAGTGTTCACTGGTGCTACGGTACAGCAATAACATGAGAGAAATCCTGTTGTACCATTTTGGATTTTATCATTACATATTCTAACTTATAATTTAGGAAAGAGGGGTTCAGAGAATTAAGATGGTTCAATTTATGATTCATCTTCATACTTCATATCAAATTTTTTTTTTATTGGCTACATCTTTCCTTAATATCTTTGATTTTATACAATATTCTATTTATAGAGAAAAAATATAAAGGTTATAAGTCATTTCTACTTTTACATTAACAACAATAAAATTAATTTATTATTTTGTAACTCTGTCTTCTGCGTTCTTGTATTTCTTAATTCTTTAGTTCTTTGTCTCTTGAGTTATTATAATTCTTGTCTCCATAATCTCAATAAATGGCTGTTTATCTTCAAAATTGGTTGAGAAATGAAAGACTAGGTGGGTGGGTTTGTGGAGGGGTGGAAAATGAGAGTCTAGCCCAAAAGAAATGTCGTCTACTTCCATAGAATGCGTTAAATCCGCTGAGGACTCATATAACTATAAGGTCGGTCACATGACTCACATCTTCTGGTTCTCAACGGTGAATTGGCCAACCCAATGCTTAGAGTGCTGATGATCATGGAATTTTGACTTAGAAATCTTCACTGAAAAGGCATATGGAAATTGGGTATTCAGGATTGTTGGAAATTGCCTTGAATTAATCAAGCCATGAATCCCACATGGGTCAAATGGTTGGTGGAGTTCACCAACCAAGCCGTCGGAGGAATAGTGCATGGTTGTTGCACCAACCAAGCCGTCGGAGGAATAGTGCATGGTTGTTGCACCAACCATTCTCACCAACCATGGACTTTCATGTTTCTCACCAACCCTTGTGCTCCTATATAAGGAAGGCTGCAGAAGAGAGTAAATTATCTCTGAATCCCTTAGAAGAGATCCCAAGGAAGAGCTTCTTCAATGTAAGGAAGAGAGAAGAGAGCTAGGGAGGGGAGGGGATGGGCAAGAGAGTGAGTGTTTTGTCCTTAATTCAATTATCACTTGTATTGAGATGAGCGTGTGAGGCTTTTCTCTGGGTAAAGTGTATTTTGGTGGTATGGGCATGTACTGTGAGTTGTAAAAATTTGCTCATAGTGGAACTCTCTTGTTGGTGGACGTAGGCCAGGTTTTGGGCTGAACCACGTAAACTCTTTGTGTACATGTGTGATTGATGTGTGTTCTCGTGTGTTTTCTTTTTAAACTTGTCTTTCGCATAAAGGGCTGGGGGAAATTGGTTGCTAATTTATTATCAATTTCCTAACAAGGATTACATCTTTCAACGAGGCCTCAACAAAATTCAATGAAAGCCAGAAATTTTGAACAAAAACCAGCCAAAAATATGGATGGTAATCATTCACACAGTTGGCAGTGGTGGAAATTTTAGGTTCAAAGGTTTTTAGTCCTTGTGCAAGTCCACATTTCATTAATACCAGAAATATAAACCATGGGTTATTTTCCATCTACGGCTTACTGTTTAGCAAAAAGGGCAATTCACGAATCTTTGGAACAAGTGTGGACGGAAAAATATCCGTACTTATTTGAAAGAAAAAAGGTACACATAAACCAAGCCGTACTCTCTCAATTTCAATGAAAGTGTTACAATTTTACCATTCACAATGAAAAAATATCCAACAAAATTAATATAATTTTCTTTAATGTGTACAATATGCTTAAGGGTTACTACTAACAATGCCCTCTTGGCCCAAAGGTTCAAGTACGGAAGAGTACAAACTAGTCCCAAGAGTTTTATACAAAGCCGTATCAGAATAGACGGCTCGAGATCTCAGTGACTTTTTGATCCGACGTCTATTATACCTATGACCTTTCCCCTGCTGCTGACGCCCCTTCTTCTTTTCCTCCTCTTCTTTCTTTTCATCCTTATTTCCATTTCCATGGTCTCTTGATTTTCTTGCCATGCTGCATTCACTTTCACTGTTTTCTTCATTTGGCACAGTGTAAACGAAGGGTCCAATGGGGATATCTTTCAGGTCCAGGAGAGGCTCCAGGGTCTTGACCACATGGCTCATTGTGGGCCTTGACTTTGGGTGCTGGCTCAGGCATTGGTAGGCCAATAAGGCTACCTTTCTAGCCCCTTCGCTCGAGTACTGCCCTTCAAGCCTGCGGTCAATTATTCTTTCAAGCTTATGGGTATCCTTCAAAAGAGGCCTTGCCCAATCCACCAAATTCTGCTCTCTACCCGGCCGGTTCTTGTCCACGGATCTCCTACCCGTCAGTAGCTCCAAAAGGACCACTCCATAGCTGAATACATCGCTCATAGTCGTCAAATGACCTGAAATATTTAATTGAAATATGAAATAAACGATAAACTATAGAGTCAGTATTCGAATTCACCACATTTACTATGATATCATGTTAAATCATTACCTGTCATGATGTATTCAGGAGCCGCATAACCTTCTGTGCCCATAACACGGGTTGTGACATGAGTTTCATCCCCTTCTGGTCCATCCGTGGCAAGCCCAAAATCAGAGAGCTTAGCATTGTAATCCTGAGAAGTACTTTTATTGTCACTCACTTTTAAACTAAATATATGTGTGAAATGTGAAAAATGGGTAAGAAGATCAAGTGTATTACTGAGTCTAACAAGATGTTGGAAGCTTTAAAATCTCGAAATATGACTGGTTTTTCTTCTTCGTGGAGAAAAGAAAGGCCTTTTGCAGCCCCAATTGCAATTTTTATTCTTGTTAACCAAGGCAAGGCTGCAGAATAGCCTGCATTAATCACAAACATATACACATATAAAAATTGGTTTCAGAAAAAATTGGTACATATATCAAATTAATTTCAAACACCAAGGCATATATATATATATATATATATATATATATACCTCTAAATAGTTGGTTGTCTAAGTTGCCACGCTCCATGTATTCGTACACAAGCAGCCGGTGCTCATCTTCACAGCAGTATCCGATCAAGGTCACAAGATGGGAGTGCCTTAATTGCCCAAGATATATAACTTCAGCCTGCAGAATTATGAAGATGATTCTAACATAGCCATTTTTTATCATATAATGTTAATTAAACTTTTCTAAAGTAGGGACCCACTTCTAGTGCAATCGTCTGCAAACCACAGGTATTGCTTTAGGTCCGGGCTCGAAACACAAGACCTCGAGGTATAACACTGCTGAGGCTTCCATTCGAGCCGCCGACAAAAAAAAAACAAAAAGAGAAAGATATTGAAATGGGTAAAAAAGCTTACCAGCCACTCCCTGTGGCCTTGCTTGCCATCCAAGTCCAATACCTTGACAGCCACAGGCTGAGCCTCCAAACCAGGCCTAAGCTTGTCATCAATGAACCCTTTATAAACCGGTCCGAACCCACCTTCACCAAGAAAATTACTCTTTGAGAGATTCTGTGTGATATCCTTGAGCTCCTTGAGAGTAAAAACATGAAGATTTGATCCGACAAGAGAGATGGATAGATCACTCATGACCGACAAGGAGGAGTTGCTAAAATCCGACATGGACAACCCACGGAAAGAGCTATGTTTGGAAGCTGCAAGTTTTGGCTCAGAGAGTAGAGGGTTCTTGGCCTTGAAACAGCAAGTGGGTGAGAAGCAGCTTTTCAATGTGATGATATTTCTGAAAGCCATAGCTTGATTGAAGTGATCGATCCTAAACTGTCTCTCTAAAGCTCGAGATTGAAGCAATTTATTGAGAAAGATATGGGGAGGGGGTTAAAAGGGGTTGGTAATTAGAAGACTAAAATGAACAAGTCTATGGCCTGATGATGACCGACCACCCCTTATTTTCCTTGCTGGAGAAATTCATTTGCTGCACAATAAATGGAAATCTTGTTGCTCTAGAAGAAAAACATTGTACCAGGCTATATTTAATTTTGGGTCCCATGGCTATTGGGTAGAGAGCAAAAATGGCCTTAGCTCAGCCTTGACTTTGAAGGTTGACAGCGGCAATACTTTTTCGAGTGGTCCACATTAGAAACAGCAGCCTCATGGATTAGTACCTCCTATTTGATTAAACTGGCACGTGTTTGAAGTGAAAAGTATATGTTTTTTTTTAATAATTTAATTAAAAACAATTATGTGTATTTTGTTAAGGCTGGTAATTTTTGATATAACGTGCGAATTCAACACGAACTCAATATGAAATTAAAGTGTTAGGGTTAAGGAGTCTATCACGTTAAATTAAATGAGTCGAGTTACGAGTCGACGGTTATAGTTGAAGGATTTTAACCGTTTAGTTAAATAAATCGAATTAGGGTTGAATTATATAGTTATGGTAAATCGAAAAAAATTTCTCCAACCCCCATTTGCCTTGTAGGGACACGTCCAGCCTCTTCTATCTGCCAAAATTATCTCCACTTGCCTTCTCTTTTCTTGCTTGTTTTCTCAAGCTGAGCAATGTAGCCCTTCTTAGTCTTGCACTCACAACACGGGTTCATGAATCTGAAGGGTGTACGTCATGAATTGAAACATATCATTTGACCAAAAAGGAAGAAAACTGTCTCAATATTGGGGGAAAATGATTATTATTCAATTTGAGAATAATAGTTTAATTAGGATTATACAATCTCCAATAAGACGGTAAGTGGAAGTTTTTTAAAATGAATTATTTTCTTAGATTTCTCATTCTTGTAATGCTTTCCAATTAAGTAAACTAGGTTTTCTTAAGAGTATTTCATCCACAATTGTGTTGGTCATAACCTTGGCTGTGATTTGCAAATAAACTCATCTTCAGGGGCGGACGTTGGATTAACCTTGGGGGTCTTCGGCAACCCCAAACTTTTTTAAAACATTTACAAAAGTATTGCTTTTGATACTCTAAGCCCGTCAAATATAAAGTTTCCCACCACCCATATCATAGATTTCTACTCTTGTACTCTTATATCAAATTACTTTATGACTCATGATATGTAACTTTTGTATACATTTATGAATTATGACTTAAAATGAAATTAAATTTAAGACTTTTCTATTTTTATTTTACATAAATGCACGTATACTGATGCAGCCCGACTTGGTGGGATGTAGCGAAGAACAACGATAAAAGAATGGATAAACAATTCAAGATCTAGATTCTATCAAAGACCTAAGAATTGTTTTAAAAACAATAGAGTCTATCTAAGATTTAAAGGAAAAAGAGGAATAAACTCAACTCTGAGTATTCTCATTAATAAAACTCAATAATAATCCAAATTTGACTTTCTGGAGGCTATAAGCATGTATTTATAACCCCTAGACTCCTAAACCTAATAAAACACGAAATATAAACTCTTAAAACCCTAACCCTAATAAAATAACAAAATAAAGTCGGTTAAATAAAACAAATACGGCTACGCATTCGAACGGGACATATGGCCTTTCGAACAAGAACTACTGAAAGCGTAAAAACTGGAATTTAACATATGGCCATTCGAATGGGCTTCGAACGGGGCATTCTGCCAGCCTTCCGTTCCACTTGGCCGTTCGAACGGTGGCTTCTATTTGGCTACCCGATCTGCATTATCCTCTCCTGGTTGGAGAAAATTCGACCTCGAATTCGGCTGGTTCTTTCCACGGTCCCTCGGATGTCCTATCAACTCGTTCCACTCGCCCTTCCTCAAGATCAAGACAAGACAACACCCCACAATAAGCGTGATGCTCCTCATCATCGAAATACCTTGATGGTTGTCGTGAAGGCCCCCACACCCCACTTGGCAATACTTCTGATTTGCCGTACTTCTTTCGTTCCTTTTCCCTTCCATGTGCCATGAAAATACTCAAGAATGGGCCATCCGTTGTTTCCCTTGTGAACATATAATTTTCCTCATCTGCATAAAACTCACCATAATCATTGTTAGGAGAATTTAAAATATCTTCAACATCAAGGAAATCAACATAATCAACCTCTTCACCATTAAAATTAGGCAATTCACTTGAAAGGTCTTCATCAACCTTGTCATAATCGGCGATGTCATCCGTGGGCTCTTCCTCTTCCAATTAGGCATCTTCTTCGGGGTAGAAGCTGCCGAACATGGTAGTAAACCAATCTACTGCGTATTCTCCCTTGGTTGGATGGCAAAGGTCCCTTAATTGGATCTTCCTCATTAACATCATCATCATAGGTTGGTGGGGAATCTCAATCCACAAACTCTTGTGAAGAATCTTCAACATCTTCATGCTCGAATTTTTCATTAAGGATTTTAGATTTCTGGAATTCCTCATCAATAGGTTCACCTTGCTCCTCCACATATAGATTGGGTAGATGGAGTTGAGGTTGGCGAATAAAAGTCAAATTGGCTTGTCGTGGACTCTCCGCCTCAATCCCTGTTCCCCTAAACACCTTTTTTTTTTTTTTTGACTTTTTTTAATTTTTCTATTACCACGAACTCTTTGGGTTGCAAGCAACCTTGGAATTTCGGTAAATCGAGTTTGATCCTGTTCACCCGCTGATGGGCATGAGCTTGCGCACTGTGTTGACGTTCGTGCGTTCGGCGCTCCGCAAACGAGTTTCTAGATCCACTCCCATTGTGACCACCCATGTTGGATATTCGGGTAGTGAGGTCTTCGATTTGATCCATCATAGCCTCAAATTGATCTTCCACGTGTTGCCAACATTCAGCGATAGATTTGCCTTCCGCCTCCGCGAATCGCGGTCTTGGTTGGTGACGACAACCGTTCGGCCCACCACCCATGTACCGTAAACAAATCGCCAGTTGCTCTTTATGTGCTGCCTTCGTGGGCACATGCACCTCGTTCATGTCTGCACAACGGTTGCTCCTCCCCATTCATAGAAAGTAATTGAGCTCTGATACCAACTGATGCAGCGCGACTTAGTGGGCTGCAGCAAAGAACATCAAGAAAGAACGGGAAAATAATTCTAGATCTAGATTCTATCAAAGACCTAAGAATTCTTCTAAAAACAATAGAGTCTATCTAAGGTTTAAAGGAAAAAGAGAAATAAACTCAACTTTGAGTATTCTCATTAATAAAACTCAATAATAATCCAAATCTGACTTTTTAGAGGCTATAAGTATGTATTTATAACCCCAAGACTCCTAAACCTAATAAAGCACGAAATATAAACTCTCAAAACCCTAACCCTAATAAAATAACGAAATAAAGTCAGTTAAATAAAACAAATACGGCTACGCGCTCGAATGGGACATATGGACATTTGAACGGGAACTACTGAAAGCGTAAAAACTAGAATTTAACATATGGCTGTTCGAACGAGCTTTGAATGGGGCATTCTACCAACCTTCCGTTCCACTTGGCCGTTCGAACGGTGGCTTCTGTTTGGCTACCCGATCTGCATCATAAACACACATAAAGATTATATGCATCTATATGCTTATTTGTATAAGTAAGTTCGGACCCCCCACACAAAAAATATTGATTCCACCTTTGATCACTATATACATGACTTTTCATGAGAGATCTCTGGGAACCTGATGATTCTACATCATCCTAATCAATAACACAATCGAGCCAAGTAGTGTACTATCTTAAATTCCTCATGTGTTAAACTCAGATCTCACTCCCTTATATGACGTTGATATGGTAGCCGAATTTCAGTGGTGATGCAAATGTGGTAGCCAGGTGGAATGATTATGGGGTGATGGGTTTCAGTGGTGGTTGGAGGTGGCTAGGTCTCAAAATGGAAGAGAGGGTTAAGGTTGTGTGGTTGAATATAAGGCGAAGACCTGTCAATTTAATTAGTTAGTGACAAACGTGGTAAACGTCAAATCAACTGCCACATGAAAGTTGTAATACTCTAACCATTTTCCCTTAATGTATGGGCCCTCTATCCGATGAGTCTTACCATATTAATCAAATAATCGAAATCAAAATCTAAAGTTTCTTATAGCTTTTCAAAGCTTATTAAAATAAAGAACCAAAAAAAGAGAGGGTAAAGTCCACATACCTACCTCCTTAAACTACTGCCCAATTGACAATGTCATTCCCAAACTTTTAATTACGACAATGCCCTCTCCTCCCCACCTCCAGTCAAACTACAAAAAATTGTCAATGTCCCCCTAATGACGAAAATACCCTTAATAATTTTTTTAAAAAAAAGAACTAAAATTAAACGAAAAAAGGGAGTTGAAATTTAATAAAATTTCTTTGTTAAAAAAAAAATTATAAGGATTTTTTTTTTTTCTTATTGACAAAAATTTATTGTAATTTTTGTCTTTTTGCTGGCCTTGGAGATACATTGGCAATTTTTAGTAATTTAGGGAGGAAATTGTCTCAATTGAAAGGTTGGGAGGAACATTTTCAGTTAAATGATAATTTGAGAGGAATATTAAAATTTTTTCCAAAAAAAGAAGAAGAATAGAAATAATATCAACTGAACTATCCCTCAATCTTATGACAATCTTTTTGTTTTATATTGTTTTAAAGTATATAAACTTTATGTTTTTTTTTTTTTCCTTTAAAAAAATAAATCATATTTTATTCAAAAGTGTTTTTGCCTTAACCATAAAGCAAAGAAAAAATTGCTAAACCGATCTCAAGAATTTAGGTTTGTATCAAACATGTCTGTGGTACAAAAATTATTTTATAGCTGATTATAATAATTTTTTGTAATTGGACTTAATTACAATGATGTGATCTGTTTGGATAAAGATGTGTTATTCTTGTCAAATGTATCTATTTAGAATTTGCCAACTACTTTCCTTGGAATATCTATCGCAACTAGCATGGGATTTCTAAAATATACAAGATTAAGTATAAACTTAACAATTAATATGTATTTAAGTTTGTGAGCATCCTAGCATCTTTTTGCAAGTAAGTTTTTAAAGATGAGTTTTACATATGATTTGTATAATTTGATATCAGAACTAGCCATCATATTGAGTATGAGATTTAATGGATTGCGACTATGTGCTCGATTCATGAAGGGAGCGACCTATAGGCTGTATTGAAATATATCTTGGTATTATAAGTATAATATTAAGTTATTGAATACTAATAGATGAGTGGAGCCGCCAATAGAAAAATAATTACTATCGAATTAGTATCGATAAAGTTGACTATTGTAAATATTGGCTCTGCACAATAATATATATATATATACACGATCTTAAGTGTTACACGTAAATGTATATAAGCCGTTCCCTTGTAAGCTGATAGAGAGAGAGAGACTATAATCATTTCAGATAGAATATACCTTTACCATGTCGCTGTCGGATGGAGCCTTCCCGGCCACCTCCACTCTTTACTCTCTTCATTTATATCTTTTGACGAAAGTTTGGCAACATTGAGGTAAATAAGGTAGCACGACCACCAAAACAAAATTATACGACAGATTTTCTTAATTTTTTGTTTTCCTCCCAACAAAGTTTAGTCCCTCTTATGCTCTGTTTGGTGTGTGTGAAACACAGATAAGATAATCTTGTGCATTAGTCATAAAAACAATCTCATCATTGTTACTTTTTCCCTTTTCATTGTTTTCTTCATCACATATTATACTAACTTGATGTGTTTGGACTAGGTTTCTTCACCACATATTATTTTCTTAGATTTCTCTTTCTTGTAATGCTTTCCAATTACGTAAACTAATTTTTCTTCGGAGTATTTCATCCACAAAATGTGTTGATCAACCCTTTCTTTGTCAGTTGGTGCTTGAAGAAAGTTAACTAGGCCATAACTTTGGCTGTGATTTGCAAATAACACCATCATCAGGGGCGGACTTGGGACCAACCTTGGGGGGTCTTCCGCAACTTCAAACTTTTAAAAACACTTAACAAAAGTATTGCTTTCGATATATACTGTTTCTATGGCAGGATAGATCATTTCTACTCTTATACTCGTATATCAAATTTCTTTATGACTCATGACATGTAACTTTTGTATATATTTATGAATTATGAATTCATAGTAAATTTAAGACTTTTCTATTTTATTTTACATAAATGTGCGTACATACACGAATAGAAATACTATATGCATCTATATGCTTATTTATTTACATAGGTTTGGACTCCCCATACAAAATATCTTGATTCCACCCCTGATCATCATATACATTTTTTCATGAGATCTCTAACTAGGAAACTAATGATTCTACATAATCCTAATCAATAAACTAATCGAGCCGAGTAGCGTACTATCTTAAATTCCTCATGTATTGACTCAGATCTCACTCCCTTTTCTTACGTTGTTGTGATAGTAGAATTTCGGTGGTGATGCAAATGTGGCAATCGATGGGTGTCGTTATGACTTGTCAATTTATTTAATTAGTGGCTAGCGTGATAAATGTTTAATAAACTGCCTCATAAAAAGTGTAGTACTCTATAAACATTTTCCTTTAATGGGCCCTCTATCATGAGTCTTACAATATTAATCAAGTAGCCGAAATCATAATTAACCAAAAGTTTCTTATAGTTTTTCAAAAACTTATATATATATAAAAGAATAAAAATAATATCAAATGAACTATCCCTTTATCAATTGACAATTTTTTGTTTTATATTCTTTAAAACTATATAAAACATTAAGTTTTTTATATTTAAAAAAAAAAAAAATCAAATTTTAGTCAAAAGTGTTTTTGCCTTACTATAAAGCAAAGAAAAAATTGCTAAACTTATCCCTAGAATTTAGGTTTGTATCAAATGTCTCTAGGATACAAAAATTATTTTATAGCTGTTTATATATATTTGGTATAAAATTGATAAATTTTCTTAAGACGCCCATATAAATTTATATTTTTACCTTCGAAATAAATAAATAAAAAATTAAAAAGATGGGTTGCCCTCACTGATGAGGGGTTGCTTCCTCAAAAAATGATGTGGCTCTTAAAATCATTATTGAGCATGTGATTAATCAAATGGTAATTTTAAAAACCACCTCATTTTTGGAGTGATACAAGAAAGACTTCTAAAATTACTCCATAATGGAGTCGCCCTCACTTTTTTATATATATTTTATATTTTATTTTAATTTAATATTTGGTTTTTCATTTTTCGTCTTTGTTTAGAGGTAGAATTGTATAATTTGACTAGGCTCAGGTAAAAAAAAAAAAAAAAGGACAAATTTGTACCAAGTTTGATGGTGTGATGAATTTGATACAAAGAGCACATCATAAGGAATTTTAAGATAATTTTTATACTCTAATTGAAGGAGTTAGTTTAGTCATTTTCCCCAAAGTAAACAATATTTCAGAAAACTTATTATTTATCTTCATTTTAAATCATCTCATCTATTTTGAGATTAATATATTGGAGATGAAAGCTGAAAACTTAATTATCAAAACAAAAATTTCCACATGCAAAAAGCAACCTTTATGCATGACCGACTCGATAAATTTTGAGGTTTAAGACAACAAATTTAAGTGGGACTTTTTTATTAAATTTAAATTTAAATTTTTAGTTATATTTTTTATTTAAAAATCATTTGTATTGCTTCTTGCTCTTAAATTTTCTCTAAACACGTACAATTCATCTCTACTACAAGTTTCATCGAATGACATATTGTGTTAATCTACATATATAATTGATTTTATGTAGAATTTGGTTTGCGCCAAAAAAAAAAAAAAACTACTTTAGTCTAAACAGTATTTTAATGGATAAACTTATGGTCCGTTTGAGATTATGATTTAAAAATAACGATTTTAAAATGTGCGATTTGAAAAAGTGATTTTTTAAAAAACGCAATTAAGTATTTGACAAAATCGCGATTTGACTTTTAAAATTGCAGTTAACTCTTAAAATTATGCATTTTTAAAAAAACATATCCTTACCTACGATTTGAAAACATATAAAATCTATATTTTTAAATAGCAATTTTTAAAAAACGCAATCCAAAACAATTAATTTTTTTGTGATTTAGTTTAAAATCGCATTTTTAGTCTTGAAATCGCAATGTCAAACGACACTTGGTGTCCGTTTGGTAGTGCGATTTTAAAAATTGCTTTATTTTAAAATTGCGTTTTTAAAATCGCACAATTGTTTGGTAAAACAAGTTAAGAAGTACATTTTTTTATCAATTGAGTGTTTGGACAACATTAACATATAATTGTGGTTTAATGGCCAAATAGGTAAATATTGCGCCAAATATTGTTTTAAGCGAAGTTATTTTAGTTTAAATTCGCATTTTTTCAAATAAGCACATTTTAGTCAGCTTATAGAAATCGCAGATTTTTCCACGATTTTAAAATTTTCTTTTTTAAAATCGCAATCTCAAACAATCCAAAATTGTGATTTGGTTTAAAAACGCACTCCCAAACGGACCCCTAGTTGGATTAGGATCTCCTACAATTTCTTTAAAATTGTAGATTCTTAAATTATTTAATTTTGGTCTTTTTATGCAACAAAATGCTTGAAAAATGCTACCTATTAAAAATGTGGCATGTTATCGAGGTAACCAAAAGGACTCTTTATCCCAAATGGCTTCCTCTTCACTTTTATAGAGACCCTTCCTTTTCATAAAATCAAAAAATAATTTTTTACTCAAAGCTTTTTTACAACATAGAAAGCACAAACCTGATGAAAATATACTAAATTCTCAACCTTTACAACATACCACATTTTTAATAAGTAGCATCTTTCAACTGTTTCCATACTTAAAAATAGCTAAAATTGCTAATCTATTATTTCTTTAAAATTGTAAAGGATTCTATTCCCCCTTAGCC
The DNA here is from genome assembly GCF_901000735.1 of Corylus avellana. Lineage (NCBI taxonomy): Eukaryota > Viridiplantae > Streptophyta > Magnoliopsida > Fagales > Betulaceae > Corylus > Corylus avellana. The sequence goes on along the minus strand of NC_081547.1, from coordinate 10,796,645 downwards.
AATATATTAGTTTTATGTTCACAAAAAATTACCTATTGTTTTAAGTATTAAAAGTACTTTTTAGTTTCTCTAACGTAATCAAACATGCTCTTAGACGGCTACCTAATTCGCCTAACTAATGAGCCTGCCAATCCATGCCTTCAATTTCCTCTTGTGACATAACCGAAAGTTATCTTGAATAATCTTGATTTAGCTTCTAATTTGTCAGTATAAATAAGTGGGTATGTTTTTAAATCCTAGTTTGACAAATGACACATAAAGACAAAAGAAAATCATAGGAAAATAGAAAATTCTAACATCCCCTTTCAAACATGTAGCTGTTGTTGTGAGAGATTCGTTTCGTTCAAATTTTCTTTCTTGACGGTTTCATTAAAGCAAGACGCCGTCGTACCTTTCCTGTTGGATGTAACTCTTGGTTTCTAGTAGATGCTTAGGTTGTAGGACCCTCTCAAGAGATTATGGGATGCAAAAATCTCCTACTACATTCAAATTTGTGATTTGTGTGTAATAGACACGTAAGTTGATCGTTCAATTATCGAAATGTAGACTGGATAAAGATTCTCAGCAATTTTATTACTCGAATTATTAATAATTCAAACAATAAATATAAAAAAACTTTTAACGAGACTTATACGTCCGAACAAATCTTCAACAAATTCATTTATTGTCTAATTTACTAGCAATCAAGATATCAAATTGCTAAAAATCCAAATACATGACCACGAGGCACGACCGCAAGGCACTGTGAAAGTTGACAGCAATGGGTCCTCGGGGGGACTTTTCTGCATAATTTTTGTTCATGACAGGGACATTGCCCAATGGGTCTTGGTCCCCAGTATTTTTTATGAGTTTTGAGTATATGACGTGTTGCTGATTCGCCACAATGCATACTTTAATCTATATTTTCAACATTATACTTTCAACTTTAATTATAAATGTGCGATTAAGTGAACAGAAAAAGAAAAAGAAAAATAAGATGAGGTACAAAATAGAACCAAGTGTATGAGTATCAAATACACCACCAAAGCAATTTTGCAATTTGCAGCCAATTGAAACCATAACCAATAAGAGCGCAGCACAGAAAGAGCGTAGTAGAGTGGGGGAGGGAGTTACGACTCCCTCCTCTCCGCCCCTTTCTCTTTTCCCCTTCTCCCTCCCTTTTCTCGACTTCACCATAGATCGATCAGGGCTCGTGTGTCAATGATTCTTGTGGTGCTGTTTAGCGGTGCGTGGCTGGCCGGTGGTGGCATGTCGAGCGAGTGAGGGTGTATTGGGTTTTTGTTATTATATTTTCGTTGTTTTTAAATAAAAATGTATTTTCTCTAGATCTGTTTTTAGTAGCAATCTATAATGTGAAGTTTTATATGTTTTCTTAGGTTTTGTTTTCACGAATTCTTAAGAATAACAGAATTGGTTTCCGGTCAGTCTTTTGTTTTCTTATGGTTCATTTTCTAAGAGTAAATCATAAACTGATGACGGAAGAGTTATGAAGCATAATGGAGAATTATCACTATGGTAAAGGCAGCGAAGGATATTGCGATTGATAAAACACTAGTAGTGAAGATAAAAAGCCAGGGAATCAAGGAGCTAGCAGCGGATAGAGACATGATTCGCCGGAATTAGCTGTAAACGGTGACTTTTCATAAATATTGTCTTATAATAGCCCTAGAAGCTATTGTGTATGTCATCGATAATGTTTGAATTGTGAATATTCTAAATTATATCTTTAGTATTGTACAGAGCATTTTGCCTCATTTGATTGTTATATTAATGAAGAGATAATTCGTTAAAAAAAAAAAAAAAAAAAAAAAAAAAACCACAGCCAATAGAATCATGAAAATCTCAACAAAAATCTATGGTTTTTTTTTTTTTTTTTCTTTCCCAATCCAATTGATTGCTGTCTGGTCAAATTAAGGCTGCTCTGCGTCCATCAACGGTGGTTGGCTTCTAACGGAATCCAGGAGGAACCAAGTCTAAACGCATCAAAGTTCTTATAATATGTGGTGAAGAAAATAATGAAAAGGGAAAAAGTAACAATGATGAGATTGTTTGTATGACTAATGCACAAGATTATCTAATCTGCTTTTCACACACAACAAACAGAGCATAAGATTGTTGGGAGGAAAACAAGAAACTATGAAAATCTGTCGTATAATTTTGTTTTGGTGGTCGTGCTACCTGATTCACCTCCATTTTGTCAAACTTTCGTCATGGGAGCGCTGTGAGAAGAAGTCATTGATTCAGATTGCTTACAAATAACACAAAAAGACAAAAAGATAAGACGGAGACGAAGAGAGTAAAGGGTGGAGGTGGTGAGGCTCAATCAGACTGCGACATGGAAAAGGGATATGCTATCTGCTCTCTATCAGCTTACAAGGGAATGGCTTATATTCAATCACTGCCTGTCAATAGGATCGCCTTGAAATTCTGCACAAACTTATAAATTTTCGTGCAAAATAATTTTGGGTTGTGCTTATCGCTACCAGAGTGTTTGGGTTAACCCATGGGTTTTGCTCCTAAGTATGAAAATTTAACTTTTTTCGATTAGCCCGAAATTTTACGAGCGTGTACATAATTTCGAGGCAATTCTATCAACGGGTGCCAACCGTGCCATAAAGTTATTCGAGTTCGTTTGCCACACAGTCAAGGCACTCACCTAGAACACTTAAGATCGTAACATAATACCACGCTCTGCAGCTTTCGACGTGATAGTAGTCATTTCTCTTTTGACGGCGCTACTCATCTATCAATATTCAATAACTTAGTACTCTGCTCATAGTGCTAATACATTGTAATCCAACATATAGGTCGCCCCTTCTATTACTCGAGCACAAAGCCACAACCCCATTTCATCCCATACTCAACATAATAGCTAGCGGTGAAAAAGTGGGCGGTTACTAATCGTCTGCTAACCGCACTAACCGTTAAACGCTTTTGAAGATGGTTAGAAAAAATCGCTAATCACCTAGGTGATTAAGGTTAGCGATTTTAGGTTTTGAAAAAACCGCTAACCGCCTTAATATATATATATATATATATATATATATGTATAATAAAAAATCTAGAAATGAAGTCGCATGTAGTAGGGTATTATTATATTACCATAAAAACAACGTCTTTTTACTTTCTTTTTTTTTTTTAATTTAACTTTTTAATTTTTTCTTTAAAAAGTGGCGAACGATTATTAAGGTTATTAATCGCTAACTGCCGGCGGTTAACTGCATATACGGTTAGTGTATTTTACTAACTGCCTTTTCACCTCTAATAATAGCTGGTTTTTATACCAAATTATACAATTTTTTAATAAAATTTACCCTTAAAAACTGACTTATAAGAGGAAGATGCTCAAAAACATGTATACACATCCATACGAGACACTTAAAAGATCTCCTACATCCCAAAATTTTGTAACATAACCCATGGTAGTTGCGATAGATATTCCAAGGAAAGTAGTTGGCAAATTTTCAATAGGTACATTTGACAAGAATAACACATCTTTATCCAAACAGATCACATCATTGTAATTGAGTCTAATTACGCCACCAGTTTTCTTTGTAACTTAAAGAGTCCAACTCTATCAGTCTTTATCGATATATCTTAGATGTCAAAATTATTTAATACTCAAATCTCATGAAATAATAGGTGTGATATTTGTAAGGATTTATGAGATAAGAGGTACGTATTTGATATTTCTATCGTTTGCCAAAAACAAAAATGGAGGTTTTTTTTTTTTTTTTTTTATCATTTCTTGCAAAATTCTTGCTCCATTATTTTCCTCTCTCTCTAGCAAATGAAACAAGCAAACAAATGAAAGAATCAACAAACAAGAACCAAAACAAAAGAGGGGGACAAAGCTGGAAGACTATCGGATTGTGTAATATTTTCAAACACAATAAACACGCAATATTATTGACTAAAAGGACAAAACGTAAAACATGCACAACACAATCATAGACAAAGATTTATTCACAAAGTGAAAAAACCCAAATAACACATTAATGGGAAAAACTACTTTGGGGCAGTCAAATCTGAGAAATCACTATGTTGAAGAAACAGATTACAAACACAAGAAAAACTTATAACCCGATGTAAATCCCTAGACTCTGTAAGACAGCAAGCCGTCTGGCATGCCCATTTCCTCACTGACTCGATCGATAAGCTCTTAGACGATACCACAAAAATGAACCAACAAACAAAGAAACCAATGAAGCAAGATACAACGAAGCAAAAAAAAAAAAAAAATTCTCTAGAATCCAATCTAGACATAATACAACAATCTTGCTTAACCTTGAAAAGTGAGCATAGAGCTCTATTTATACCTCTCTATGAATAGTGCGATAAATGTTTCAGAACTGTTCATTTACGGGGAATTTCGTCATAACGGTTTGATTAAGAAAATGTAGATCTAAGATTCCGTCAAGACAACTTGAAGATGAGATGATGACGATCTGAAGATCTAAGATTTCTTCATGACGGTTGTAAGAACGTCATGACGAACTGTTAGGGTTTCATCGCTTTCTAGCAGTTTTCGTCCAAACGTCTTCATTCAGACTGAATGCTGACGAAAAGATACAATAGTCTCATTGAAAATTTTGCAGTATTTCATCATGGCGAAATCTTACAGTAAGTTGGATCTCAGACCTTGTATTTTTCGTCATGACATGATGATGACGAAAACTTACATTAGCTATAAGGAATATTTCATCATGCCGGAGACAACAAACTAACTAAATCCGTCAGTGTTTCATCATCATAGTTTCATGACGAAATTATTGGGAAGGTAAATAACAAAAACAAACTATTACAAGACTTCAGAGAACACATAGAGAAAACAGCCTATAAGTTTTGACACACCGGAACAGGCCAAATTCTAGAACCTAACAAAAGCTAATTAATGGGAATTGATGTCACTAATGGGCACCACAACGACGGAAGGGCAAATAAAAAAATGGAAATGCTTCAATTAGAATTAGTAGACGCAGCCAATCTAGTTAGATTATTGTTGGGAATACATATGTGAAATAATCACATCAACAACAGCGGAAAAATTTAAGGGTCGAGCTCCATAACATAGCACCAGTTTTTAAAAAACATAAAACATGTGTAATCTTGAAGAAATCGAAAATCTTGATGAGTTAAGACTTCAAGAATGGTTTTGGATTTGTGTTTGGCTGCTAGGGTTTGTTCTCAAGACCTCCTAGATCTTCTCTTCAATTCTGAATTATGACCAATGTCCCCCATAAAAGTATATAACATTACTCTTAAATATACGGACCTTGAGAAAGTAATGTTGAGTGTGTCAGGCTTTGTTGTCTATTTGGCCTAAGACTTGTGATAGTCCACAATCTATTATAAATTTATAAGTCGCTCAACCCTCTCTCCCCTGCGCAAATTTTGGATAATCTTAAAAAAAAATGGAACAATATTTTATAGAAATGAAGCCAGGGTTGTTATAGTTGCAACTTCTTTCTAATTACCACAAACAACTTAGTGAGAAAAAATAAATTCCCACTAAAATATGTTTCAAACAACATACTGTAGTTCAATATTTTGATATAACAAGACTAATAATGACTGTCAATCGTTGTCAACAATTGCCAGAAATTACCAGTTTATTGGCCCACATTCATAGTCCCTATTCATTTGCTCTCCCTTCAAAATGCATGGTATAAACCGAATTTAAAAAAAAAAAAAAAAAAAAAAAAAAAGGAGGATATAAATCTTGAGAGTGATAATTGCTGTTGCATACACTCATAACATATATATATATATATGAATGAGAGATTAACCCTTTTATTCAAAGGTGTATAATAAAGTACTGTACACAAACTTTTTTAAGTTATAGATAACTAGGATCTTGCTCCTAAACAAAAAAATTAATAATAACTAGATCTACGAAGGGAGGGTTGGGTTGTTGGGAAGGAGAAAAAAACAAGCATCAAAACTTGATGAATTATGACTGGACGTGTATGAATATTTAAATACAAGAAAAGGAAAATATAATTACTGATCAAGAAACCAACAACAACAACAACAAAAGAAGGATATAAACAGAACATAGAAAAAGCTTGATCTCAGGCTAAGCAGCTTCAGTCCAGACTCTGATGGATGCAGCCGTACCTCCATAATTAAGAAAATTTCTTCCGGAAATTTACAACTGTGGAACAAGAGAAAAAGGAAAAACTGAGCCAGCTCACTAGTATTTATTTAGGCATGTAGAGAATTTACCATATTTGATTAAGAGTATATCAATACCTCGTCCGAAATATACCACCGAAAAGTTATATACAGAAACAACCCCTGCAACATCATCACCAACACAAGTACAAAATAAAAATGCATTCTTAAAGTATAGACCAACTAACGTGACATGAATATCACAGTAATGGGTGTAGTTACCTTTGTATTCATTAAAAGTAATAATTTTATGTTTTAAAAAGGCAGTAGTTACCTTTGCCGAACAAAAATGCGTCGCTAAAACTCAGGAGCAAAACAAAAACATGAAGCCTGAGAATACTAACATTCGTCTGTTGTCACAATGCTATCTGAAAACTAGGCTTCCATTCTGCTGCATCCTTAAATTTTCAATGAGCGACTGGTAGAATGATTTCAAGGCCTTGATATCATTGCCCTGCAGAAAGGAACATTCGAAGGCAGAGCAAAAATTAGAGCAGTGTAAGCTATATTATCTTGGGGGGGGGAGAGATGTGGGTGGTTTCCTGTAGCCTAGTTGTAGATCTTTCTTTACTGGCATGGAGTATCGATTCCAGGTTCATTCCTGTTTTCGCAAAGGAAGGTTCAGTGCCACACACTCTAGTCTAGTTAGATTTGCTTAACCCATTGAATCTAAAACCAACAGAATAGGTTTCTCCATAACCTAAGGGATAGGTTTAAATTTCAGGCTAAAATATTGAATCTGGGCTAGTTCTTGCATATACATATTGTACTTCAAATTACATGATTATTTCAACATAGAGTCAAATATCCTTGACCATTAGATCTTAGATTCAAGTCTCCACTTTCGACTAATTACGTGAACCAAATACCAGATGCTAGTTGCCTTAGTTGATAACATCCTAAGGAGTTGTTACCCTAAAGCAGGTTGAAACTCAGACCCACCTCCATTACATAATAAACTTAGGTCAGACTGGAAATAGGAATCGGATACTGCAAATCGAGCAGGGGCTCTACAGTATTAAACAGAGCTTGGGGTGATCTTAACTAGTTCTATGACAAAGAACTAAGCACCAAGAGCAAATGCATTCCTAGTTTCAATTCTGCATATTTTATATGGTGGCCTCACTTGCAATCCAGATCAAACAAAAATGTGGTACAACTTGCATATAACCATGGGAAAATTCTTATGATCGTATATAGCAACACTGTCAGGAGTTAAACTTTGGTTCAATCACTAGATGGAGTAGTTTTTTATCAATTTATATCAAAATTGATTCTAACTCATAAACAATGGGTAGGCTTAGCACCACAAAAAAAAAATTTTCTTTGAAAAAAAACACACACTACGACCTTTTTTTTTTATATGAACCAATGAATGAACATGTTAATATATTAAAAGCATTCGCAGAACAAATTATATCCTGTACCACTAAATTCTTGACTACATATAAGCTTGAGTTACTTTTAATACCTGCAAATTCAGACAGTATTGCTCTGCCAAATCTTGCGGGCAATGGGCAGCTGGAAAACCTTTCGATACAAAATGAATGAGAAATTCATCACCAAATTTTTCATACATGACCTTCTGAGCCAGCACAATTTCTCCAAACAAAACAAGCTGCCAAGTAAATTCAAAATAAAAATTTCATATCAGGACAAAGCAATTAAGTGATTAAATTAAAGTTCTTTGACAAGTACCAATATAGTTTTTTCTCTTTTTTTTTTTTTTTTTTTTTTTTCTCTTACTTTTCTTTGAGTACTAACAACCATCAATTAAACATCAAGCTGAATATATTCCTGATCCAAAAAAAAACATCAAGCTGTATATTTATTCACCCAACTGACATCAACCCAACCCTTGCCTTGATGAACTCGCTATGACCCCCATTTCCCCATTTATTAGCACTAGCTTTTGAACATTACAACAAGAAATTAATATTAAATTCAGAATGAACAAATCTAAACAAGGATGCCAAAAGAATAAGTAACACAAGTTGGTTAGTACTTCTTTGATCATTGATTATGTCAGTATATAGTTGAAAATCCTATTGACACAACTATATAATTATGGAACTCAAAAAGGTAAATTACATTATCTTGTTTCACCACATTGTTATAGCATAATAGTTCCAATAAATAAAATTTATCTTAATTAAATTTTAACACCTCAACCCCCATTACATTTTGAACTACCTCTAGACCCGGAAGGCTATTCACAAGGAGTAGGATGCCTCCTTGTTAGTGCAACCCTCTACTTTTTTTCCTGTGCTAATGTAAACATCGTCTTGGAGCAAATCAATTAAGAAAATTGTATATATACAATGCTCATACAACAGTAAACTCATTCTCTATTTTCTCTAGTTGCACCCCACAATGCTCATTTTTCTAGTTGGACCAGAATTTCTCTACAATGGTGACTTCCTTTAAACTGCAAGGCATGTGTAAATCTAGAAGTTTCCAAAATCACCTCTCCACTTTCCCAATCACACTGTTGGCCTTCCCACAACATCCTTCTAGGATAGATCCACATAAGAACCAAGGATTCCGAAGTAAAATAATTATTCGACGTGGGATTTCTTCTCTGCTAACCAGTTTATTGAAAACCCAGGCAAGGAAATGAACAAGCTACATCTGCCAACCAAACATCCTTCTCATATGGGAAAAGAAAGGGGGCTGATAACTATGGAGATGGGGATACACCCAAAATAACAACAATCAGTAGCCATTTAGCTAAATTGTTTACTAAAAATTAGAAGTTCAGCGGATCTTAACCAATCAAAAGGTTCTGTTACACATTAAATACGTAGTGGTATACATCAATTACTTGGTACGAAGCTTATTTGATGACCACCTAAAATGTAAGACCCAATAAGCAGGAAATATTTCAACGAAAAAATAATAATAAACTTACAGTATTTGCATCACGAAACTCGAACGATTTGTCAAGCAAGCTATACAAACAACAATCTGTTGCAAAGGTCTCAATTATAAATTTTTGGAAACCAGGGACCTGAAAATGATTCATCGTTGAGTAAGATGAAAGGTTCTTTTTTAAAAAAAACTAAAAAGAAAATCTCGAACAAAACAACATTTGTGAGGGAAAGTAGAAATTACCTTTTCTTCGCCAGAAGGCCTGGCACACCAATCCTTAATCAATGTAATAAATATCTGAACACATGCCTGAGCAACAGAGAATAACAAGTTCAATTCAGATAATGACTTTCTTGTATGTTAGAAGTCATAATGTGCAGTCAATCAAAGTGAAGAAAACCCAAACGGTATGAAGAGAAAAAGTTGCAAGTATCACACCTTTCTTACAAGAATATCCCTATGGTTACAAGACGTGTACAATAGTAACTGCATCATCGGACCCAAGTAGGCCCTACTTTTTGAGGACAGAAAAACAGAAGACAGATTATGTGTAGCTATTACGTGAAGAAATGTATATAATGCTTTCTGAAGCTCCTGCAATTCACGGATTTCCTGCAAGAAAAAACAAGGGAGTCATGACATACAGAGAGTAATAGAAAAAATCTCAGCACAAGAACAGAGAGCAGTTACAGAAGTTGGAACTTAGTATGTAGAATGCCTGAAGTGAATTTTCACTTTCATAAACATTGCAATCAATATTCAAGATGTAGACTATAGAAATTTTCACAGCTAATAATAAATATTTGGCGTATAAAAACAACTCACTCCACTACCTTAATTTGTAAAAGAACTCATATGTTACCTGATGCAGCTTACAGACATAAAGTTGAAACTTAAAATCTCTATCATAAAACTGTTACAATGTATGCTCCATTTCTAGATCTAACGTTCAATACAATAATTGAAAAGCCAAATTTCATATTTTTCCTAGTTCTTTTCATCCTTATTTTTTCCTTTTTCTTTTTAATTCATAAGCATAGAAATAAACCAAGAGAAATTAGGCAAACAATAAATCCAAAATCAGAGCCAGCAAAGATTAATCAACTTTTCACTAGATGGTATGTACATGAACATTTGATTTCCCAACTCTAAACTTAAAGAGTACAGGAATTGATTATATATATATAAGTGATCATTTTTTAAGAAAAATATCAATAAAGTGCATTTGTTTACAAAAAAAGTGAGACCAAGTGATAAAACCCCCATATTTACTAATTTGAACATGCATCACTGTCTGTGCAATTCAATTCAAGTGGTAGCATGACAATTCCTTATCATACAAAATTTAGTTTCAACTTTAAACACTTCAGATAGTTAACAACAATCATATAGAATAAGGCTTATAGATCAAGGGTCTTCAAGACTTGCGATTAAAGTGAATGTTGAAGTCCACTGTCTAGTGTATGACAAACACGTCATAAGCGTGGGCTGAAAAACATTCATCTTATGAAGAACAAACACCAAGAAAATTTTTACTGAATTGGTCTTCCTATACCTCAGTATTGGTCCCAGGTCCTGACGGAAATGCATCTCTTGGGATAACACTAAATATCCTCCCAGCAATAGCAGGAAATACTTCTTCCAATATGTCATGGAACATGTTGTTGAACTTGCATATAAGTTGATTGAGTAATAAAAGAAAACCTACCATCTCCTTTGGCTGCAAAAGAAATAAAAATCTAGAATTAATACCCCGATGTCATTAGGTAATCAGCAAAGCGATGCAGAAATTGATAATCACCCAGGATCATATTTTAGATAAAACATTCCTTCAAAGATTTACTACTGCTATTGAGACAACAGAAATTCTTTCAATAAACTGAAAAGAGAAAAGGGGACAGAGATATATATGGAAAACAAAACAAAGTTAAGGATGGTGCCCACCAGTTTCAATTATTATATGTATATTCTAGATTTTAGAAAATGAGAGAAAAGGAAGCAAACAAACTGATTGCCTAAACCTATCAAACCAACTAAGATTTTTGTTTGCTTCCTTTTCTCTCATAGTCTAAACAAAAAGAGATAGATTTTATAAACACATTTATGAGGCCCGAGATCAGAATTATAAATGTACAACACTAACAAAAATACCCAATACAGAAAGATTTATGCTTCTTATATTCTATTCAAATATAAAACAGCAGAGAGGGGGGATGCATCCAATCATCCAATGACAATAACTAATTTGAACTAGAAATTCACTAAGCCTTCTCAAAGCAACCAAATTTATTGGAAGTAATGTGCTGCAATTCTAATGTAAATTCTACAAGTAGGTGGATTGACAAATCATGCAGTAACACAAGAAAAAAAATATAAATAAAAAATAAAATAAAATAAAATCTCAGTGAACAAGCATCTTAGGACGGGGATGTCAAACTGTTCAAAGAAGAAAACCACTCCCCTCTCAAACCAGTGACAGGATGGGACAGCATGAAGCACCCTTATTCACCATAAAAATTAATTAATCACTTAGGGGCACATTTGGTACAAAGAATTGAAATTCCTTTATGAATAGGAATGGATATATACTAGGAATGATCCCTTCCTATTCATTTGTTTGGTGGCCACTGGAATTGAACCAAAATTTCTAAAATACCCAAGATTTAAAATTAAAAATTTATTAGAAAAAAAAAAAACTCAACTAAAAGTCAACCAACAGAATCCAAGCTTCTCAGCTAACTCTTCGCTCGCTCTTCAACTTCATTCGAGAATGTCAGTCCAGAAACATTCTTGTAGTGACTACAAGTCACTGACTTTGGCCTGGCTTGAGCGCAACTCAGCCCGGTTAGATCTAGTTCTTAGAGGCATTGGCCAATTAGATATCGAACCACTGAATACGAGGGATGGTCAGGGATTTAAAGCTGAGGATATACAAGGTCCCAAATGTTTCAAGAACGAATGAGGGATGCAGGGAGTACTTCTCACTCATCGGGATCAGCGAACTGCTGAGTTCCGTGTACATGGTGCTCGACACAGGCAGGGACTTCAACTGGCTACAGTTGGTGTTCTGTTAGCGTGGCAACCGTACTCCAGTTAAGTACTATCCGCGCCAAACAGGGTTACGGCAGAGCGAGTTAACCCTTGTCTCCATCTCATTGGCATCCCCTAGAAATGTCACCACTACTTACAGAAACAAGCATTCTTTGAATGTATTACATACTGATGAATATACTTTTCTTACAAACTGATGAATTACAAAACAACAATGATTGGTTCTCGAATTTGGATAAGGAACGCAATTAAATTAAACAACCCAATCACAACTATGTTTTACCTCACTTTCTGCAAGCAGTTGCTCCAATGCCTTGGGGAGGTATGGGAATACAGATGCTCCTAAAGTTTCCACCATGCGATGTATAAATGAAGTGACCTGAATGCCAAATACACTAGCATCAGGTAACAGGTGAAGTTGATAAAATATCAAAACAATGTACTTCCCTGGACACATATCTAACTCACCTTGCTCCGCAAAGGCTCTACCTTCGGAAAAACGACAAGAACTTGGAGAAGAACATCCAGTGTCTGAATCACAAAATAAAAAATAAAAAAAATAAAAAGTTAGCATGAAGACAACGAAACAAAACGACCCTACAATCAGTTCTGCAGAAAAAAATATACTCCCATCCATTTTTAGATTATCAACAACGAGTAAAGTAGGCACCACAGGAAAAATTCTCCAGTTGAGCAACATCATACTTCAGTTTTTTTGAATCTCATCCCAGCAAGAAACTAATGAAATGATTAAATAGTGTCTTTCTTCAGTAAGGATAAAAAGATTAATAAGCAATTAATCAATTGGAGGTGGAAGAGGACCTAAACATGGCAGCATCTAATTGTCAAATGCCCTCATGAAATTATTATATAACATGGGAGTGCTCACCAAAGAGTTAACGAAGACTGATGCTAAAATCTATTAGAATGATTCCCATAATTATTCAAAGAAAAATCAACAGAAGAAAGATACCAACCTGCTTGAACATGATACCAATTGTTGGGCGACTAGCAGTTACAAGGCGCTCACTGAACCCCTGAAATACATATAGAATATGGACGATAATTTGCAAGCATAGTAAGTCAGAACTCCAAATACTTTAATCCAAACACAGTGAAGTTACAAAAAATTATGTGTTTTTCCAATTTCACTACTGTGAAGAAAGAAAAGAAAGGGGGTAAAAGGAATACAACATAAAACTTGACATACGCTGCTACATACATGAGCAAGTTCAAACAATTAGGCTTAAAACATTTATGAAATCAAAATAAAGTGCTTTTACTTATCAAAAAAAAAAAAAAAAATGAAATCAAAATAAAGTGACTTTTTTTTTAAAAAAAAAGAGTGTTATTAGTGAATAATGAGGAGCTTTAGAGCCTCTTTGGAATTGCGTTTGAGGAGCCTAAAAGTTTTAACACTCAAAAAGTCCGTTTAAAAAAAAAAATTACTCGTTTGGTAAAAAAATTAAAAGCGCTTTTAAGGGTCCAAAAATCCTAAAAATGGTCAAAACACACTTATGGCAAAAGCTTAAAAATGAAGCTTTTGCAAAAAAAAAACGCTTTTTGACTTAAAATCTCTATTTCTCAAACGCAATTCCAAACAAGCCTTTATAAAACTATTGAAGGCAGAACACAGGAAAGGAATTTCAAATCATTATATATATAAGGCAGAATGAAGAAGTACCAAGCAACATATTAGGAGGTCAAAGGATGGAAAAGAACCTTGCTGAGAGAATTAATTGCCATGATTATTTGCTGGATAACAGCAATCTTTGCAGGAGCCTCTTCCAGAGATAATAATTTTGCATTCATGATCAATGAATCAACCTGCATTGAAGGATGGTCTTGTCAAAAGCATATATATCAAATATTAGTTGGTTCACAGGGGAGGGCAGGAAGCACCTAAGAAATTGAAGATCCCATTAATAGAATTTAGATTATAACCTGTTGACAAAGAGGAGTGAGCAATGCAGAGAGGTAATCAGATTGCTTTTCCGGCGGTACATCTTCCATCCCAATCAATAAACCAATTGCCTGTAAGGGGTTAGTGTACAAATTAAAACAAACAAATACTGGCGCCTCCAGAATGAATATTACTTTACACACACATGTACAAACACAAACTACAGAAGAACCATGAGGGCAAAGGAATACCTCAAAAATGTGACTACCATCTTCAGATCCCGGAAGATCTTTTGATGCATAATCCATACTTGTAAATCGAGCAACTGTATCTTGAAGGCTCTGAAAATTCACAAAACAAAACAAAACAAAACAAAACAAAAATCAGCGGAGATGGAAGGAGAGAGGGAATGATAAATGGCAAAATCAATCAAACAGATTTGAGAGAGAAAAAAATAAAGGGTGAAATTATATACGGCAAATATTCTTACATACGATATATGCAATAAAATAATATAATATAAGGTAGAAGAGAAAAAGATGACCACTCAATCACCTGCAAAATTGTCTCAATAAAAGGCACAAGCTTCACTTTCAGCAATTTTACAACCCTCATGAACAGATAACTTGCCCTTCGGCTGACATTGATGTTTGGATGGTGTATACCTCTTTCATCAAGAAAGGCAGCCAGAACAATAGGAATATATTGGGTATTCTCCTGAACAAACTTCAAATATCTTGTTACTGTCTCTAGATAAACGAGCGCAACTAGCCTATTAGAATGGCAAGGAAACCTAGTTGATAAAAGCATTGGCACCAACTCACGCAAAAGTCCACTCCCAGTTCGCATCGACTCCTCACTTATTGACTCCCCTAGAGCATAAAAAAGAGAAAGTGCAGCTTCCACCTCTTCAACATTCATGTCAGGTGAAGATGCAACAGCATTAGTTAATGAATTTCTGATAAATAACTGAGTAACATCAGGAGCAACACGATTCACATTACGAAGCAGCACAAATAAATCCTTCCTAAACTCCACCATCCTATCTTCCTCCTCCCTCCCAATTTTATCCAATATATCAAGATTATTGCGGTATGTAGAATCATAGCGAATATGTGTCAGGATCACTTCTAGTATCTGACCAACGTGAAGCAGCTGCTTCTCCCTTAAAGGAGAGAGGTTTTTCATTGTGCCAACATAACTCGAAAGAAATTGCACTATACTAAATGCTGCATCAACCTCACAGTTCTGCATTACATAAAAAACTGAAGGCAAGACTTCATTCAAAAGCTCCATTGAAACACCCTTTGCTTCCTCAGAATTTAACCGTTTAAAGCATTCTAGAACTTCCGCTGCATACCCACTGAGCAGTGCAGCTATGCTTGAAACCAACTCAGAATCAACATCTTCAGCAACCAACCCAAAAACCTGACTTATAGGAAGACTCTGCAACAGTGACAGTTTAGATTGCGGTTCCATCCGCTTAGAAACCACTGCCAACAAACATGCAGCCGCAGCACCACGGAGTTGCTCCGACAGCCCCCCAGCCAAAATCAAGTCAAACAATAGCGGGATAAACGCATCATTCACAATCAAACCAATATCAATCCAAGAAATGTACCTTCTCATTGATTCTAATACACTTGCACAGAGTTCCTGGTCAGAATTCCTATACAGTGACACAATGTCGTACCACGCTCTCACTATCTGAGGCACACACTGCTGCCGCATCGCATCCTTAATCCGCCCCGCGACCACCAACTCTTCAGGCGTTCGCTGGTAGTCCAAACTAATCACTTCATCATCCAACGCATTCAAAATCCGACAAAACATATCTATCACCAGAACCCCATTGCGCAGACGAGGCAAAAAATCAACAAACACGGAGGACCAAATTAAAGGGTACTCAAAATAAATCAAAGTAACCAAAACCTGAGCAAGCTTGTTCTTTATAAATGCAGGACCATCTATAACCCTAGCAACATTCTTATCATCGACAGCTTCCAAACACGCTATCGAAAACACTGATTTTCTAATGAAAAACTTCTCATCCAGACTCACGGATGCGTACCGGACCCGAATAACCTCATGAAGAGTCTGTAAACACCAAAATTGGACCTGCACTAGGCCTGAGAAGCACAATTTGTCAATACAAATGCTACAAATTGACGGTTTTTCCTTGATTTCATTACAATAATCCTTGACCTTCTTTTTCAATCCTTCATCAATAGAACCCGATTCATCGAACAATATAAGTATAGCCTTCTCCATATCATCCATTCTTCTAAAACCCCTAAAAATCCTAAACCCCAATAGGCTTTCCTTTACTTCCGCACACTTTCTTTCTTAAACAAAGTTTTCCCAGAAAAATTAACTCCGTTTTAACTTCTGGGTTTTTTTCACAATGCTTCCCGGGCTCAAGATTTGGATGAACAGTGAACAACACCAAGGGATTTTGAGAGACTCAGAGATTGAGAGGTTTGTGAGCACTTACCTCAATTTTGATCAGATCAATTGGGAGATCTTTATATTGTGTGTGTGTGCTGTGTGTTAGGGCTAGGGTTTTTCCTTGTTTGTCCGTGTTGTCTCCGCTTGGTTTTCTGCACACACTAGGGTTTGGTCAGATTGGGGATTTATATTTATAGTTTAGTTTTCCCGAGGAATTTAGGAATACAGTGATGGCGAGGAGAGGATCGGAGCTTTCTAAAGACGGCTTAAGACCAAATATTAAATTACCAAAATGCCTTCAATGTTTGTAGGACAAAATAAGAACAGTATGTACAATTTAGGAATTTAATTTTTGGCTTGGGTGGTGTATAATGAGCTCCCGGAATACATTCTCTCTATTTTAAAGAAATATTTTATAGTTATAATTTTATTCTGTTCATAATATTTTAAAAAAATTTAAATAATATAACATTATCAGTACCATTAAATATAATAAAATAAATGAAAAAATTTACTTTATCCCCTTAAAGATTCAAGAGTTTTTTCAATTTGAACCCCAAAATTTAAACATTGGCAATCTACCACCTAATGTTTCAAAAATTTTTAATTTAAACTTTTCGTTACTAATTTCCGTCAAATTAGATAAAAAACTTTTCGTTACCCTTAGGCTTTTATTTTTTTTTTACTTCCGTCCAATTTAACGGAAATTAGTAACGAAAGGTTTAAATTGAAAATTTTTGAAACATTAGGGGGATATATTGCCAATTTTTAAACTTTGGTATTCAAATTGAAAAACTCCTGAAACTTCAGGGGTAAAGTGGATTTTCCCCTAAAATAAAATTTTGAGCATTAATTGACTCATCTTCATTTTATTTTAAATGAAAAGAATTCATTTAAAATATTTAACATGCTGGTCCCTAAGAATAGCTCAATCGGTTGGGAACCACGCCTTATGAAATGGAAGTCACTAGTTCAAATTTTTTCTCTCCTTCTTGTGTGGACATGTCAAAAATATCAAGTTGAAAGCAAATAAATAAAAGAATATTATATATCACTCATATTTTTAATTTCTCTAATGTTTATGTAGTGTGACGTTTTATAGTATTTAGTACATGCAGTTTAATTTTTTAATTAAAAAAATCACGCCATCCGGAGATGAAATTGTAATAAATAAAATTAATGAAATAAATATTGGGCACGTTTGAAGTTAACAAATAACAACAAGAAATGTTGTGAATGCGGTCAGCGTGCACGTACACATGAGTAAATTTGTCTGAAAGACCGAGATTGACCAGCCTCTAGTCAACTTGAGTAAATATGTATTCTATGGAGGGTATTTTAAGAGACAGATTTGTGATGGGCTTAGAGCCCATGGCACTGAAAGTAGCTCCAAATCAATCCAGCCCAAATACTACATTGTATGGGCTTGATGGGCTTATCCCAGGTTTTAAAAAAATATATATCCAAAAAGAAAATAGTTTGCTTTAGAGTTAAAGTACTACCAAAAGCTAATGAGTAAATCTAAAAAGAGAGCCCCTTAAGTTCGGACCATTCGTAAAAGGGCTATTTTTCAGCCTCCAATCTCTATCTGACACCTCCAAATCAAGCCAGACCCACGCCGTGAGTCTGGCGTGACCCACAGGTATGGCTGCCTCAAAACCCGCTTGAAACCGTCATGACCTACTTCAAAACCCGATTCTAATACCTTAAAATCCGTTTCTAATGTCTCAAAACTCGTTTTTAGATTTAAAACTAAAACCTAAAGGTAAAAAGTTAACCCTTTATGAATTTTATCACCCTAAAGGCTGAAAAAAAGGTGGCTTCGGCACCAAAGAAGGTGACTTACGGCCAAACCCACGAGTCTGGCCGTGACCCACCCCACGGGTCTGGCATGACCCGCAACCCAGCCATGAACCTCTTTCTTTTAAGCTCAAAATGAGCTCAAATATAGTGTGTGGGGGTATATGATATTT
Organism: Corylus avellana; assembly: GCF_901000735.1. NCBI lineage: Eukaryota > Viridiplantae > Streptophyta > Magnoliopsida > Fagales > Betulaceae > Corylus > Corylus avellana. Next base: position 10,778,222 of record NC_081547.1, on the reverse strand, counting down.
TTGTGGATTTGTTTTGTTTTTGCTTAGGTGTCAATTTATGATTGGGGGTTGTAAAAGTAGCCTATTAAGGCTCATCCGGATTCAAGGTTTTCTCGTCTAAAAACTCTATTCTTATATAATTTTTGTACCATTAAGCTAATGTGGAGTGTCCATAAACCATTGAAGATGGAGATAGGCTGATTTCAAGCAAAACGAGTGCATTTTGCCACGCGTCAAAGATAATGTGACTTCAATTATGGTAATGCTTATGAATTTGGGGCTTTATTTAACTGAATACAATTTAGTTTTACTAGGGTTGGAATTTTTTTTTAAAAAAAAAAAAACAGTTCAATCTCATTCATTGATAAACGAGAATAAAGCTCAAACAACACAGATCAAAGTTCTGAAGCAACCATAGCCGAAACTACGAGGTTACAAGCCTCAAAGATGACATATTACATGCCAGACTCATACAAAATTCGCTAACTCATGACTAAATTTCAAATTAAATAGCAAATCTGCGTCAAACAGACTCAAACCAATGCATAGGTAGCTCTTATTCCTCGGCATTGAGGGCAGAGAACCTCAAACCAAAACTCATCCTCCTCGACCTGAAAGCCAAGATAACATTCACATCCACAACCCAAAGGTCTGGACCAAAACAACTACCCCGAAGGGCATCAGGTGGGCAGATCGATAGAGAGGACCAAACATTATTACAAGCAAAAATAAAACCGATATAGGGAAACAAAACAATACAGAAAGAACAAAAAAAAAAAAAAAAGCAAGACAAAATTATAGGGAAATAACCAACAAAAAAAAGAACACTAAGAGGATAGCAGCAGTCGGAAAGA
>NC_081547.1:10743870-10777289 GCF_901000735.1 Corylus avellana | reverse complement strand
AAGAGTAGCTCAATCGGTTGAGAACCACGCCTTATGAAATGGAGGTCACTAATTCAAATTTTTTCTCCCCTTCTTGTGTGGACATGTCAAAAATATCAAGTTGAAAGCAAATAAATAAAAGAATATTATATATCACTCATATTTTTAATTTCTCTAATGTTTATGTAGTGTGACGTTTTATAGTATTTAGTACATGAAGTTTAATTTTTTAATTAAAAAAATCACGCCATCCGGAGATGAAATTGTAATAAATAAAATTAATGAAATAAATATTGGGCACGTTTAAAGTAAACAAATAACAACAAGAAATGTTGTGAATGCGGTCAGCGTGCACGTACACATGAGTAAATTTGTCTGAAAGACCGAGATTGACCAGCCTCTAGTCAACTTGAGTAAATATGTATTCTATGGAGGGTATTTTAAGAGACAGATTTGTGATGGGCTTAGAGCCCATGGCACTGAAAGTAGCTCCAAATCAATCCAGCCCAAATACTACATTGTATGGGCTTGATGGGCTTATCCCAGGTTTTAAAAAAATATATATCCAAAAAGAAAATAGTTTGCTTTAGAGTTAAAGTACTACCAAAAGCTAATGAGTAAATCTAAAAAGAGAGCCCCTTAAGTTCGGACCATTCGTAAAAGGGCTATTTTTCAGCCTCCAATCTCTATCTGACACCTCCAAATCAAGCCAGACCCACGCCGTGAGTCTGGCGTGACCCACAGGTATGGCTGCCTCAAAACCCGCTTGAAACCGTCATGACCTACTTCAAAACCCGATTCTAATACCTTAAAATCCGTTTCTAATGTCTCAAAACTCGTTTTTAGATTTAAAACTAAAACCTAAAGGTAAAAAGTTAACCCTTTATGAATTTTATCACCCTAAAGGCTGAAAAAAAGGTGGCTTCGGCACCAAAGAAGGTGACTTACGGCCAAACCCACGAGTCTGGCCGTGACCCACCCCACGGGTCTGGCATGACCCGCAACCCAGCCATGAACCTCTTTCTTTTAAGCTCAAAATGAGCTCAAATATAGTGTGTGGGGGTATATGATATTTTTGTGGATTTGTTTTGTTTTTGCTTAGGTGTCAATTTATGATTGGGGGTTGTAAAAGTAGCCTATTAAGGCTCATCCGGATTCAAGGTTTTCTCGTCTAAAAACTCTATTCTTATATAATTTTTGTACCATTAAGCTAATGTGGAGTGTCCATAAATCATTGAAGATGGAGATAGGCTGATTTCAAGCAAAGCGAGTGCATTTTGCCACGCGTCAAAGATAATGTGACTTCAATTATGGTAATGCTTATGAATTTGGGGCTTTATTTAACTGAATACAATTTAGTTTTACTAGGGTTGGATTTAAAAAAAAAAAAAAAAAAAAAAAAACAGTTCAATCTCATTCATTGATAAACGAGCATAAAGCTCAAACAACACAGATCAAAGTTCTGAAGCAACCATAGCCGAAACTACGAGGTTACAAGCCTCAAAGATGACATATTACATGCTAGACTCATACAAAATTCGCTAACTTATGACTAAATTTCAAATTAAATAGCAAATCTGCGTCAAACAGACTTAAACCAATGCATAGGTAGCTCTTGTTCCTCGGCATTGAGGGCAGAGAACCTCAAACCAAAACTCATCCTCCTCGACCTGAAAGCCAAGATAACATTCACATCCACAACCCAAAGATCTGGACCAAAACAACTACCCCGAAGGGCATCAGGTGGGCAGATCGATAGAGAGGACCAAACATTATTACAAGCAAAAACAAAACCGATATAGGGAAACAAAACAATACAGAAAGAACAAAAAAAAAAAAAAGCCAGACAAAATTATAGGGAAATAACCAACAAAAAAAAAAGAACACTAAGAGGATAGCAGCAGTCGGAAAGAAGAGCCGATCGTGCACTCGCCGGAAACCGAAAACGGAAGGGGGCGTTGGGGGGCGCGAGAAAAATGCCCAGTAGAGGACGGTGAGCGGCAGAGCAAACGCGGAGGAGATCGACGGCTCACTCAAACGGAGGGGGAAGTTTGAGTGAAACCCCATGAGCATCACCCACAAAGAGTACCTAAACAAGCAGAAACAACAAAAGCAACAACAAAAAGAAACAAACACAAACTCTAGCCAAAAGAAAAAAGAAAATGAGAGAATACAAGAAAATAAAACAAAGAAACAAGAAATCCATAACAGAAACCACGTCGAGGAGGAAGGTTGCCAGGGGGAAATGGCTGGAACACGAAGAACTCGGACGGAGCCGAAGAGGATAGGCGGAGGGGTGAGCGACGACGTGGGTTTGGCAAGGGTAATAGATCGGGCAAAGAATGGCCAATCCAAAAACCTAGAGGAAAAAAATGGGATCAAAGGAGGGGGAAGAGGCAAAGAGGAAGGGAAAGAAAAAATCACTCAAAGCGTTAGGGGCATCAGGTAAATACGCTAGCCCGCTAAGAGAAAAAGGGCGATGAGAGGGGAGGGGGAAGGCAAAAGAGGGAGAGGGGAGGAGGGTCGGAGGGGTAGAACACTTCGACAACGCTCTCTGCTAGAGATGAAACCCTAGCAGAGAGGGGAGGGGGAAAGACGGATGTTAATGGTGGTATTTTGATGTTGAGCTACTAGGGTTGGGTTGAAAACATCACAACACTCACGAATAAGTTCAAACTCGGTATTATAATAAATGAGCCGAGTGTGACCACAAATTGTATTTGTATAATTAGTATGCCCTTATCCTATAGGCTATAGTCTTATATTGAAATACAAGAAAAAAGTCAAAAGAAGGTTGGCCGAATAAATAGGAAGGTAAAATGGGTTGTCAATTGCCATATGGCCGTTTAGCTTGGAAACAAGGAGTTAATATAGAACCTATTCGTCTGGATAGGTACCACATATCTTGTTTGGTGTATTCAGATCCTTCTTTTTGTCCGTGGCTTTTGACCTGCACAAATGGTCCCCATTCTTGGTATAATCATGCAACCTATTGGGACAATCTTACTTCTGTTGGTAACTCTTTTGTTGGTCCTTGGCTGATTGTTGGTGATTTTAACTCTATTTTGAACCCTGGGGAAAAAAAGAGGAGGAGGAGATTTTGGTTCCACTTCTCATAATAAATTTGTCTATTTTGTGAATCATAATGGTTTAGTTGATCTCGGCTTCAACGGCAATCCTTTTACCTGGGATAACCGGAGACATGGGAAAGCTAACATCAAAGAACATCTAGATAGGGGTCTGACAAACCAAGATTGGGTTCATATCTTTCCTAATGCTTTCATCAAGCATCTTCCAGCTGCAGCTTCTAATCATAACCCAATCTTATTATCCACGGGCAGCAACTATTTTCACTCCCCCAAACCCTTTCGATTTGAAGCTTTTTGGGTTTGTGACCTTTCCAGTCACATTGTGGTTGCTAATGCGTGGATATCTTTTGAAGATTGATCATTTGTGTTCACTCTCTGTCAAAAATGGAAGAATACCAAGAGAGCCCTCAATCAATGGAATCATACTCATTTTAGGAAGATTCAATCCAGAATTACCAATATCCTCTCTGACTTGGATAAAATTCAATAGGCTCCTAACTCAGCTGCAAATTCTGCAAAGGAATTGGAGTTACAAGATAATCTTCAAGAACACCTTGCTAGAGAAGAAATTTTGTGGAAACAAAAATCTAGAGAACAATGGCTCTGTTGCCGTGATTTAAACACAAATTTCTTCCATGCTTCAACTGTTAACCGTATGAGGTACAACTCTGTCTCTTTTCTTAAAAATGCTGAAGGCAATATTCTAAAATATAATGTAGAGATTGGCAGTTATTTTGTTTGATTACTTCAGCTTCAATTTTACTTCCACAAACCCCATTTTAGATGTTGATTTAGATGAGTTAGTTTCCCCTGTTATTACTGATTTTGATAATCTCATGATCTGCAAAATTCCTGAGGAAAGAGAACTATATGAGGCCATTTCCCAACTTGGTCCTAATAAAGCCTCGGGTCCTGATGGCACGACATGTTTATTTTATAAAACCCATTGGCCAATTGTCAAGGTTAGTGTGATTACTTTTGTTCAATCTTTTTTTCGAGGTGGCTTCCTCTTAAAAGAGATTAATCACACTAATATTGCTCTCATCCCCAAAATTGACAATCCTTCTAGGGTCAATCAATTCCACCCCATTAGCCTCACAAATTTCAATTACAAAATCATATCAAAAATTTTGGCCAACCGTTTCAAAACCCTGGTCCATAAGTTTGTTTCCGGCCTAATTTGCTTTCATCAAAGGTCGGTTTATTCAGGATAACAATGTGATGGCCCATGAAATTTTTCACTCTTTAAAAAATAAAAAACGCAATGGAAGATTTATGGCCTTAAAACTCGTTATGGAAAAGACATTTGATTTTATGGAATGGCATTTTCTAATCAAAATTTTGAAACTGCTGGGTTTTAATGCTATTTGGATACATTGGATCCATCAATGTCTATCCATAGCTTCTTTTTCTATTTTGTTGGATGATCCTCTTTTGGAAAATTTTATTCCACCCGTGGATTAAGGCAAGGTGATCCTTTATCATCTTTCCTTTTTATCATGGGGTCGGAAATTCTCTCTAGGCTCATCCTTAGAGAAGAAAACCAGGGTCTAATTCATGGTATCAAACTTTCGAGGCTCAATCCTCCCATTTTCCATCTCCTTTTTGCGGACGATCTCATGATCTTCTCAAAAGCCAAAAATTTGGAAGCTTCTTCCATCAAAAGTTGTCTTGATTCATACTCTTCTAGGTTTGGGCAAAAGGTAAATTTTGATAAATCTGTAATTTTTTTCAACAATAATACCCACCCCTCTCTTCAAGCTTCCATTTGTTCCTTACTTCACCTTTGCCAAAGGACCACCAAATCTAGATATCTTGGCATTCCTTTTTTTTTTAACACCGGAAAAAAAAAAAATTATAGCTTTTGAAGATCTAAAGTCCAAAATCTCTTCCCGTATTTCTGGTTGGAAATCAAAGTTACTCTCCCAAACGAGTAGAACAACTTTGATCAAAACTGTGGCAAATGCGATTCCTACTTATACTATGTCCTTATTTCTTGCCTTGACTTAGACTCTATGCTGAGAACATTTTGGTGGGGTTTTCCCCAAGAAAAGAAAAGAAAAAGAAAAGAAAAAAAAAAAAATCTCACTCTTTTGTCATGGAAAAGTATTTGCATCCCGAAATCTGTGGGGGGTCTTGGTATTAAAACTATGAAATTTCATAATAGGGTTCTCCTCTCCAAATTGGGTTGGCAAATCCATTCTAATCAAAACATTTTGTAGGTCCGAGCTCTTAAGGCAAAATACTTGAGCATTGATAATTTTATAGAGGCTCCCATTAAAAATAATGCATCTTACCTTTGGAAAGGTATCCTTAAGAATAGGCTTGTAATTGAAAAAGGTGCTTGTTGCGTAGTATCTAAGGGCATTGGCTTTAACATTTGGTCTTCTCCATGGATTCCATCCATATCAGGTTACAAACCCTTTCCCAACCCTTCCATCTCCTCCCAACCTAATCTTAGTGTCTCTGACCTTATTGATGGGAACACCAGCCCTTGGAATGCTTCTCTCATTCACAACATTTTTTATGCTCATTCAACCTCCCAAATCCTCAATATACATATCCCTCTCAACCCCAGAAATGACAGGTTAGTTTGGAGCCCTTCTCCTTCCGCAAATTTCTCAGTCAAATATGTTAGAATTTTACTAAATAAATCTATCTTACTCCATAACATGTGAACAATAATAAAAAGAATGTAAACGTACCTTCTTTGCTTGAAGATGAATCTGCCATCTTCTTCCCTTTGGCCTGTTGGGTTGTGTGTGTAGAGGGCACTAGTCTCTCAACCCTAATTGCTCTGATGACCTAATGAAGTCTAATGGGCTAATTTCATTATATATGTAGGGTGAGAGTACATAGCTTCCTCAAGTGCTTATAAAATTGGTCCAGCCCATTATGGACCCAAATATTAAAATGACTATGCAGCCCACCCAAAAGTGAAATAAAATACAACAATCTCCCACTTGGACTGCATTAGTTATTTAATTACCAAGTAAACACAAATAAGCATTCCAAAAACACAATCTGATCCGAATGTGTTTGCAACTACAAGTTAAGAATACATCGATAGGATGTATAACATATAACAAGTATTTACAATCACGTGATCTAGAAAATAGAATGCAAGTATTACACACAAATAACACAAATAGCACAAATAGTGATCACTCCATATTTATTTGAAGCCCACTGAGACTAACACACAATGTCTCGTATCATAACACAAATAATGTCATGATCAATATCGCAAAACAGTACATGGCAACACAAAAGACTCACGATACACACAAACATACAACTCCCATTAACTCAATAGAACAGAAGACTCCAACAACCCCATATGAGTCACATGCCCCTGAAACACTATAGGAGCTAACCCCTTAGTTAGTGGATCCGCTAACATATGTTCTGTGGGAATATGCACAACACAAATGTGAGACTCAGCTACTTTCTCTCTAACAAACAAGTATTTTATATCAATATGCTTGGATTGCGAAGAGCTTCTAGTGTTTTGAGAGAAAGAAACTGCTGCAGAATTATCACAAAATATCTTCAGTGGCTTCTTAATGGAATCCACAACAACCAGCCCTGAGATAAAATTTCGTAGCCATATAGCCTGACATGTAGCCTGGTAACAAGTTATGTATTCTGCCTCCATAGTTGATGAAGCTGTAAGTGTTTGTTTGACACTTTTCCATGAAACAGCTCCCCCTGCCATAATAAAAACATATCCAGAAGTGGATTTCCTATCATCTGAACAACCTGCAAAATCGGCATCTGAATATCCAACTACATCAAGAATGTTGGATCGCTGATATGTCAGCATAAAATTTTTAGTGCCCTGTAAGTATCTTAGTACTTTCTTAGCAGCTGTCCAGTGACTGAAACCTGGATCATTCAAGTATCTCCCAAGCACACTTACAGCATAAGCAATATCAGGTCGTGTACATACTTGAGCATACATCAGACTACCCACAACTGATGCATATGGAATGGATTGCATCTGAGTTCTTTCATTATCATTCTGAGGACATTGACACTTAGAAAATGTATCACCCTTCACAATTGGTGTCTTTCCAGGAGAGCAAGATTGCATATGAAACCTATTTAATACTCGATCAATGTAGGTTTTCTGAGACAATCCAATAACACCTTTAGTTCTATCACGGAGAATTTGTATACCCAAAACATAAGAGGCCTCACCAAGGTCCTTCATATCAAAATGAGAGGACAACATATGTTTAGTTTCAAGCAAGAGCCCATTGTCATTTGTTGCAAGTAATATGTCATCCACATAGAGCACAAGAAAAATGTATTTGCTCCCACTGATCCTCAAATATATGCATTGATCAACAACATTTTCCTTAAAATTGTAAGAGGTGACAATTTCATCAAATTTCAAGTACCACTGCCTTGAAGCTTGCTTAAGACCATAAATAGACCTTTTAAGCTTGCACACCATATGCTTCTTTCCATTCACCTGAAAACCGTCTGGTTGCTCCATATACACATCTTCAGATAAATGGCCATTGAGAAAAGCTATTTTAACATCCATTTGATGTAGCTCCAGTCGAAATGAGCTACTAATGCCATGATTATCTGAAAGGAGTCCTTGGTAGAAACAGGTGAAAAAGTGTCTTTATAGTCAATCCCCTCTCTTTGTTTAAAACCCTTTGCCACAAGTCTAGCCCTGTACCTCTCTACTTGGCCTTTGGAATCATGTTTAGTTTTGAAAACCCATCTGCAACCAATTGGTCTGCAACCACTTGGTAATTCAACCAAATCCCAAACATCATTTTGACGCATGAACTCCATCTCATCATGCATAGCCTCTATCCAATGTGAAGACTGTGGACCATCAATAGCCTCTTGGAAAGTAGTTGGATCAATAGACAATCCAACACTGAACTCATGCTCCTGCAAATAAACTACATAATCATCAAAAACTGCAGGCCTACGCATCCTTTGGGATCTCCTTAGACGAACATCATTTTCCGTGCCCTTATCAACATTTGGTTCAGTGTTGATAACATTTTCTTGAGCAATAACAGGAGATTGCTTTACAGGTGGAGGTACATACACCGATGGTGAAATAAGATGCACTGGGACAACAACACGCTCCTCCCTAAATGAGATCTCACGAGGTATGGAAATCCCACTCTGAATATCATCCTCAAAATAAATGGCACGATCTGACTCAATGATTCTAGTCACATGAGAAGGGCAATAAAATCTAGAACCTCTTGAGCCGACACAATAACCTACAAAATATCCAGAAATAGTCTTAGGATCAAGTTTCTTTAAATGTGGATTATGAAGTCTCACTTCTGCCCTACAACCCCAAACATGAAAATGGCGTAAACTAGGCCTTTTCCCATACCACAACTCATAAGGAGTTTTAGAAACTGACTTGCTGGGTACCTGATTCAGAATGTATGTTGCAGTTTTCAAGGCCTCTCCCCATAAAAACTCTGGTAGGCATGAGTAACTAAGCATACATCGCACCATGTCCATCAAAGTACGGTTTCTCCTTTCTGCAACCCCATTTTGCTGAGGAGTTCCATGCATTGTATACTGCGCTTCAATCCCGCATACTTCAAGAAACCTTACAAAAGGCCATGCATTTTGCCCAGTTTCATCATATCTCCCATAATACTCACCGCCTCTATCTGATCTTATAGCTTTAATATTCTTGTTACGCTGGAGCTCAACCATAGCCTTAAAATTTTTAAAGGCTTCTAAAGGATTCGACTTTTCACGAATGAGCTCAATGTAACCATAACGTGAATAATCATCAATAAAGGTTATGAAGTACCTATAATTTCCCAAAGCAGAAGGAGTAATGGGACCACATATATCAGTATGTATCAATTCTAAGACATTTTCACTTCTTCCATCCTTTTGTCTCCTAATTTTAGCAGTAAGCTTCCCTTTAACACAATCAACACAAGTATCAAAATCAGAAAAATCTAGATTAGCAAGAATACCATCTTTAATCAACTTTTCCATTCTTCGTCTAGAGATGTGACCCAATCGTCTGTGCCATAACATAGAGGATATTTCACTAGCCCTACTACGCTTGGAACCAACTACAGCACTCACAATAGGAGTATTAAGAGAAGAATAAGATAAAGAATGCATCAAGTCAATCCTGTATAAACCATCACACAATATACCAGAACCAACCATAATAGAATCATAATAAATAGTAACCATTCCATTTCCAATCTCAAAAGTATATCCGCATTTGTCCAAAAGAGAAATAGTGATAAGATTCCTCCTAATAGAAGGTACAAAAGCGGTTCCTTTTAAATCCAAAAAATGCCCAGAGGCTAAATGAAGTTTTGCAGTGCCAATGTATTCAACTTTGACCTTCACACCATTTCCCATGTTCACCATCAACTCCCCATCACTCGGCCTTCTGGAGCTTTGTAATTCCTGTAAGGAATTTGTAACATGAATATTTGCACCAGTATCTAACCACCAAGTGTCAGAGGGCACATCAACCATATTAGACTCAAAACACACTAAAGTAAAGGGTGTACCTTTCTTCTCTAACCAAGCTGTATATTTATTGCAACTTGTCTTCTTGTGCCCAAATGCATGACAAAAGTTGCACTTTCCTTTGAACCCTTCTTTCTTAGGTTCTAGGGAGGTGCGCACACCAGCTTGTTGGGAAAACTTATTGAATTTCTTTAATTTATATGGCTTGTTCCCACTGTTGTTGCCCTTATGAAAATTCTTCTTGAAGTTTCCATTGTTTTGTGTCATCATAAAAACAGCAAGAGACTTTCCCTTTTTTATCACCTCTTCTTCTTGAGTGACTATAGCAGTCATTTCATTCAAGCTCCATTCATCTCTTTGAGCATTGTAGGTGGTCTTGAGGGCGTCAAATTGGGATGGCAAGGACTCAAGCACTTGCCACACAAGAAAACTATTTGCTAACTCAACTTTCATTTCCCTTAGCTTGTTAAAAAAATGGGTGAGCTTCATAATATGGTCACGGACTCCACTAACACCATCATAAGTTGTGGTAGTAAGCAACTTCATGAAAGTTCCCTTTTCCGCTTTGTCAAACTTAATGAACTTCTTCCCAACTGCAACTAGAAAATCTTTGGCACTATTAGTATGAGTAATACTCCGCCTAATAGACTTGTCAATAGTGTACTTCATGATCATAAGACAAGTCCGGTTGGAATGCTCCCAACGCTCATAGTAGTTTTTCTCTTCGGCAGAACTTTCCTCAGTAAGTTTAGCAGGTGCTTCAACCCTCAAAGCCAAATCAAGATTCATGATTGCTAAATTGATAGTAAGAGACTCATACCAATCTTCATAATTAGTCCCCGTCAGTGTTTTGATGGCAGATAATTGGAGAGACAGACCAGAATTGCCCAAAGCTGAGGACATCACAACAAGATTTATTATGCATGTAAAAGGAAAACAAAAACCATGCACTCATAAGGTCATCACAATTTTTCATGCTAGAGTCTTAATGCACAATAGACTCTTACACATATAGTTAATCTCAAATTTTATGCTAGAGTTTTCCATATACAATGAACTCATACACATGATAAAGCAAAATAATTAAATACAATTACTTAAAATGACATGCTATCGAAAGGATAAGACTAGGTCATTAAGTGCAGAGTATTTAACAATTTCTTCATCGTCCTAAGCATCCTACCAAATTAATGATTTACCGATAGGGCAAATCAATTATCCGTATGGACCTTAGTAAGGCAATGATTTCAAAAAAACATAACAAACTCAATTTCCTTTCTTCTTTTTTTTCGGATAATTTTCAATAATACCCCCAATAATTTATCATGATTAGTCTCACGATAGGTGAGTATATAATCAATTAAAATCATTTGTTTTAATGATTATCCAAATTGTACTGGAAGTTTAATAAAAAGAAAACTCAATAATTAATCATAATTAGTCCCATGAGAGATGGATACGCAACTAATCAAAATCATTGGGTTTGATTCATAGCAATATTATCCATATTGCACTAAAAAAAAAATTGAACATAAAATTCAACTTTCAAAACACAAATATTATAAATAACATATATAAAATAACATGCACATCTCCCTTTGGATATTAGCACAACACACATAAAAGGTCAAGAATAATAACAAAACCTTCCCTTTTTTTTTTTTTTTTTTATGACTTTTCAAGACATATATATATATTCTTTAGAAAAAAATGAACAATGCCTAACAGTGGCCCAGTACCCACTATGCGCCTCTTTTCAAGACATTTTCTGTAGAAAAAAAAAAAAATTAACAATGCCGGCATGTCCATGTGCGCCTCCGCCAAGAATCCACAAAGGGTTTTTTTTTTTTTTTTAAAGGTTGCAGTGGCTGGATTTTCATTCAACCAAAGAAAATAAACAAAAAATATAATTTTTAGGGATGGGTCTAATGGCCCATACGATTATTAGAATAATCCCCAAAAAGAAAAACAGTTTAAACACAAGTCTAACGCAAATCTCATTGTTTACAAAAATAATAATAATAATAACAATAATATTATCTAGAACAATGAGATTTATCACAGCCATGGAGAAAAGAGACAGAAGGCTCTGATACCAATTGTTATAATTTTACTAAATAAATCTATCTTATTCCATAACATGTGAACAATAATAAAAAGAATGTAAACGTACCTTCTTTGCTTGAAGATGAATCTGCCATCTTCTTACCTTTGGCCTATTGGGTTGTATGTGTAGAGGGCACTAGTCTCTCAACCCTAATTGCTCTGATGACCTAATGAAGTCTAATGGGCTAATTTCATTATATATGTAGGATGAGAGTACATGGCTTCCTCAAGTGCTTATAGAATTGGTCCAGCTCATTATGGACCCAAATATTAAAATGATTATGCAGCCCACCCAAAAGTGAAATAAAATACAACAAAATATGCCCATGAACTTCTCATTCAATCCTAAACATACAGAGATCCTCCTCTTGAACCTTTGGACTGGAACCTTTTATGGAGCTTAAAACTACAACAAAGACATAAGTTTCTCCTTTGGAAAATCTACTGGAACTCTCTTTTGGTAAGGGGTAAAATTGGTAGATTTATTGCTCATGCCAACCCGGATCATTAGAATTGTCCTATTTTTCATAATCAAGTGGAATCCCTGCATCATCTTTTTTTTGGAGTGCCTTTTTGCAAAAATTATTTGGAGGAGCCAAAAATGGTCTTTAAACACTTCAGTTTTCTTTGATATTACCATTTCTTCTTGGATTAGAATTTTGCTTAGGCCAAATGCTCTTCTTGGCATCCCTTTTAAGGAAGTGTTTGAATTTCAATTAAGGCTTCGTTTGGTAACAGCCTTTGGCTAGACACTGTTTAGTGTATGACCCATTGACCAATCTTTTCCTCAACATTTATTATATTTTTGACCATATTGTCCCTCTTTCTGAAATTTTTGCTCAGCGTCTCCCCAACCCCTCCCCACACACGCGTTCCCCCTGCCTAAACACAGATTTTCTCCCACCCGCCCAGCCCCTGCGCTAGCCCCTGGGCCGCTGGGACAGTCCACAGCCACGGCCGCCGAGAACATGAACGTGTGGTCCGAAACGGCGTCGTTGCTTCCGCTTTTGGGTGCATTCGTGGCCAATTCCCTTCTGGGCCGCGCCCCCCCCCTGCGCTAGCCCCTGGGTCGCTGGGACAGTCCACAGCCACGGCGAGAACGTGAACGTGTGGTCCGAAACAGCGTCGTTGCTTCCGCTTTTGGGTGCATTCGTGGCCAATTCTTTTCTGGGCCGCTACCGCACTATTGTCATTGCTTCTCTTATCTACATTCTGGTTCACCTCTCTCTCTCTCTCTCTCTCTCTCTCTCTCTCACGTTGCTGCTACACAGAAAAATTGAAAATTCCTCTGCTAATCTATCTTTGAATTGAAAAACAGGGACTATTCTTGTTGACTCTGTCGGCTATGCTTCCGTCTCTAAGCACTTCTTCTGACTACTTAGACACCAAAATCGTACTGGGTTCTTCAAATCAGGTCCAAGAAATCCTATTCTTTGTATCTCTGTATATAGTTGCTGTTGGGCAGGGCGGACACAAGCCTTGTGTTAAGGCTTTTGGGGCGGATCAGTTTGATGGGCAAGATCCAGACGAGTGCAGATGCAAAAGCTCATTCTTCAATTGGTGGAACTTTGGTGTTGTTGCGGGCGGCACAGTAACAATAATGATGATGAGCTATATACAAGAAAACCTTATCTGGGGTCTAGGATTTGGAATCCCCTGTATTGTGATTGTCTTTGCTTTGGGTGTCTTTTTGCTTGGTACTGGGACATATCGGTATAGTGTCAAAGGGAAGGGGAAAAGCCCATTTGTGAGAATTGGTCGTGTGTTTGTTGCTGCACTGGGAAACTGGCGGACCAAACCTTCGACTGTAGCTACTGAAGAGGAAGTTGGTAGAGCCCTCCCGCACCATAGCTTCGAACAATTCAAGAGAACGATTCAACGACAACGATAAACAAAAAGGAAAAAAGAAATAAAGGGTAATAGTGTAATTTCACATTAGGAGAAGGACTTAAACAGTATCTAGGCTGAGCCATGCGTTTTGCCAAACACCACCTAACTGTTGTTATTGTCCTTGATCAGATTTGGTTTGCCCGTAATCAACTTTTTCACAATAACACAGTTCCAATGATCTCCAATACTTTGAAGACTATTGCTAATGTGGTCCGGACTCACCTTACAGCCTGGAAGTCCCCTCCTTTTGGTCTCTCCATTTGGTAGCCCCCTCCTCCGGGCTCTTTGAAGATCAATTTTGATGTGGCTATAAAAAACTCCTTCTCTGTTTCTGCGGTAGTTTTGAGCAATGACAAGGGCAATATTCTGATGGCTTTCACTAAGAAATTGCACTCCATTGATGTGAACAAAGAGGAAGCTACAGCTACTCTCATGGGTGTAAATCTTGCCATCTTTTTTGACTGTTCTGAGGTGTTGCTTGAAGGTGATTCATTGGTAACTATTTTGGCAATCAACCAGCTCTCCCTCTTTTCAGATTGGACCTTATCTCCCATCATCTCAGACATTCTATTGAAGTTTCAACATTTCCAAGTTTGGAATGCTTCTAAAATTTCTCGCAGTGCAAACTTTCGTGCGCACCATCTCGCTAAGTGGGCCGCTACCAACCTTGTGTTTGGAAGCATTCTCAATTCCTCTCCCATCATGTCTTCTATTAGGATCAATAGAGGGAAGGATCCCATTATATAACCCTTCCCTTTTGTTGTATTCGCTCAAAAAAAAAAAAAAAAAAATGCCATATGGCTGTTGGGACTTGGATGTATTAAAGTGCAACTTACTATCTAGCTGGGTGTGGCGAGAAAAATTTAAAATATTTTTATTTTAAAAAAATACAATTGTAAATTAAGAATAATTTTATTATAAAATTTATAGGTATAAGAATTATTTTATTCTTTAACCATTTAATTTAACCTTAAATCCTAACGAGTGGGGTGAAATTGCAAAAAATCAAAACTTGGTTACATTAAAATTTAAATTAAGATTTATTAAACTTTAAGAGAATCGACGTCCTCCGATGAAGGTCAAACGTTGATTTGGCAATTGTCCAACAAACTTTGACAATTTGAGAATGAGAAGCTCAAATTCGAAAAATAGTTTATGATTTAAAAAAGGAAAATTTGACGAAAATTGAAGAAATTTTTCTAGTCAAACAAAATGTTTTCAATGTCATTATTATTTTCCATCGTACCAAATACAAAAAAAATATATATATATATTTACAAAAAAAAAAAAAACATTTTTCAAATACCATTTTTCACCTAATCAAACGGAACCTAATGCAAAGATCAGAATATGGCTTTAACCATTTTTTTCGGTAAGTCTCCCATGTTCACATGCTCTATAGCCTATAGGAATTGAGTAATGTTATAAGGAAGATTAGAGTCCTCTCAAATGTAACATGTCTTTTAAAATTATTATTAAATTTGTAATCATCATTATTGAATTTTGATCTATTAGTGATTTTAACCGACACGTCATATTTGGGAGGATTCTAATCCTCCTTATAGCATTACTCATAGGAATGACCCAAAAAAAAAAAAAAAATCTAGAGTAATAGGTGAAAACACACATAGAGTACTCGCGACTAGATGGAGCCGATGCTTCTTGCTGCATGTCCAATAGTTTTTTTATCCAATCGTAGCACATTATAGCTTAAAGAATGGGACACACGCTGATATGATCCATACAAAAATTAATCTTTACCCGTATCCAAATATATTATACAATTGTATTTTTTTATCTTTTCGTATTTCAATTAGATATTATTTATTTACAAAATGTTATCCATACCTTTTTAACAAAATGTTGATACAATTTCTAATCAAAGGTAAAGAGATGAGAGATGAAAAATAAATAATTTGTATTAAAATAATAAATACTCAAGCTCATTTAACAATAGACATTGGGTAGAGCCGTAGCATTTCTAATGCTTAGATAACCGATAAAGTTTCTGTTGTGGGTGGTTTTTTTGACATTTTTCATAGAGTAATGCTACGGTTTTTGTTGATGTTCTCCTCATCCTACATGTATATTGTTTTATTTTTTTAAAAAAAAAATGAGGGACCAATAAGGTAAAGTTTTTGGGAAAAGTACACTTTACCCCCCCAAAGTTTGGGGCGATTTTCAATTCGACCATCAATGTTTCAATTTTTGCAATGCACCCTCCCAAACTTGCAAATTTTTTTCAATTCAACCAATTTCATCCAAAATTCTCATATTGCCTCTCTCTCTAATTTATTTTTTTATTTTTATAAAAAAAAAAAAAATTAAAAAAAAAATATTCGGGGTGGTCGTAGCCACCCTTTGGCCATCTGGCCATTTTTGCAACCCCCAATTTTTATTTTTTTTTTATATATACAAAATAAAAAAGTAAAAAAAATTAGGGGCAATATGGGAATTTTTGGATGAAATTGGTCAAATTGAAAAAAATTTGCAAAATTGGGGGTGTGCATTGCAAAAATTGAAACATTGGTGGTCGAATTGAAAATTGCCCCAAACTTTGGGGAGGGGGGTAAAGTGTAATTTTCCCGAAGTTTTTTTTTTCATTTAAAAAAAAAAAAAAAAAAACAATATCCATGTAGGATGAATCCTAAACAATATTCGCATAGGATGTAGAGAAAACGGTTAGGAATGCGCTTATGTATATATGATAGATCTAATGGAAGATGATTTTAATTAAAAGTGCATTTAAATTTTATATTACTTTTTCAAGAAGTGTATCTTTTTTATTTGAAAGGAAATAGCTGTTGGCAGTGATATTTGTTCTAGTTTACAATACTCATTTAAAGCACTAGCAGTAGCTTCCTTTTGATTTTTCTTAAATATAGGGAACAAAACTACTTTTTGCATCCCTATTTAAATATACTTCAGAATACCTTCATTTACCTTTCTCCTTGTACTATTAAAATATTATTTCTTTACAAAATAAAATTTCCTCACCTACCCTCCAATTTTTTACAAAATCCCAACATAATCCCCAATAAAAAAGCAAAAAGATGAGAGAGGAAAGAAAAATATTTATATTAAAATAATATATGGGGAAGCTCTTTTGGTTCCCTACACATTGGGTAGCACTATAACATTCCCAATGTTTATGGATGTTGCACGTGACTTTTTGTGATTTTATTGAAATTTTCTCTATATATAAGAAAGAGAATGGGTTATAATGTGTTTGTTGCTAGTACTCTTAGATCATGTTTGGGATTGAGTTTGAAAAGTAGAGCTTTTAAGTCAAAACATGTTTCTTAGCAAATGCTTCATTTTTAAGCTGTGCGTTTTTTTCATTTTTAGAGTAAACAAAGTTAAAGAAGTGTTTTTGAAATTTTGTACCAAACAAGACAGCTTTTGTTTGGCACAGCTTTTTAGGTATTAAAAATATTTTTTAAACTATATAATGTAATCTCAAATAGGCTCTTAGACAATATGGAAGTTCTTATACTACCGCACATCCGGTTAAATCATCATTTAAACAGTCCAATGATCCATCTTCACTAACCCACCACACATAAAGAATGTTTTTCTTTTCAATTTGAAGTTTACTTCATAAAATAAAAAGTGTTTTTTATTTTATAATTGAACGTGTAACGTCTAACTAAGTTTTTCTATTTATATTTATATTTTTTAACTGTTCATTTCCAGAATATCGATATTCTACTAATTCACCATGCATATAGCTTATTTTAATTAGTCATCCCTCTTGATATGAGATAAGAGTAATGTTATACACCACATTTGTATCCCACAATACTAGAGTAATTGTCTCAACCAATTCTTAAAATTTTTAGTTAAACAATAACTTATTCATGGGCTTGTAACTTGGTCATGACTACTACGTTAACATTATATAATAGATGTGT
Organism: Corylus avellana; assembly: GCF_901000735.1. Classification (NCBI taxonomy): domain Eukaryota; kingdom Viridiplantae; phylum Streptophyta; class Magnoliopsida; order Fagales; family Betulaceae; genus Corylus; species Corylus avellana. Next base: position 10,759,807 of record NC_081547.1, on the reverse strand, counting down.
GATAAAAATATAATTTACAGCATTACTCATAGGATGAAGGTGAACACTATTTTAGAAGTGTTTTATGGTAAGGTTTATATTTTAGAAAATATTCTCTATGGAGTACCTTGCTAATCTGGAAACAAAAAACAAAAACAAAAAAACTCAAATAAATGCATGGCCTTACTTGTAAAATAAATAAATAATTAAGAATATAAAAAACAACAAGGTAGCCTATTTTGTCAAAATATTTCTATAACAAGTAAAGAAAACGTATTTATATCAAGAAAAAAAGTATTTTGTATTTTAAGAGGTAACATTTTCCAAGTAATTGAATATAAAGAAATGACACAAATTCCATAATTTAGAATGTCATATCAAAATCTAAAATTCAGGTAACTACTTTCACTAAGGATTCACTACATTTATGGTATCTTAATTTTATTAGTACTAGCTCATAACTTGGGCTATGCGCGAGATTCTTCATTATAATTTAATTTCAAGATTTAAACATATTTTCATCTACTTTTCTTTTTATAGGTTAAAAAAATGGGCATAAGAATCAAGAGTTATATGTATTAAGAATCAAGAGAATTCATGTTGTGACTAATTGCATGCTAGTACTCCATAAAGATAACTTAAAATAATATCAAGGAATTGCAAGTTCTTCATTGTTCTTCCTTTAACAAATATACACAACATTCAAAATGCAATCAATCCCTAAGATAGCATGAACAACAATTCCCATGACCTCATTGGTCCAAATAAATAAGCTTAATTGTACTGTCATTTAGTGGAACAACAAATCAAACCAAATGTTTAAACATTAACACACATGTACCAATGTCAATGGCTTGAGGGCAGGGGTAGACCTACAACCTAGGGTGGGGGGACGAATGTCTCCTCGAAATGTTTACAAATTTGCTTAAAGTATACCAATTTTATAAATTTGTCCATCCAAAATGATATTTTTGTCCTCCCAAAATAATATTTGTGTCCCATTATAAATCTTTTTCATTTTTATTTTTGATCCCCCTCCCCCCCCCTAAAAAAACAAAAAAAAAATTGTGTCCCCTTTTAATTATTATTATTATTATTTTTAGATTTGCCTCCTCTTTCAACATAACCTAAAATACCCTATTCACTTAGTTTCCCTCCATATTCTAGTTTGCTTCTAACCAAAAGCTAAATTTGGTGTGGGACTCTAATTGAATATGTGAAAGGAAAAGTTAAATGGTTTGGGTTCTTTGAGTAGCTTCTAACCAACAATCAGTTACCATTGTTTGGCTCGACTCTTAACATTGTTGTTATTTGGGGCTTCAGGGAATTGTTAGGAAAAATAGTCCACGCTCAAAAGTACCATTTTTTCTTGAACCCTATAGACCGTGTTTAGTTAGTTGTTTATACTATTGCGTGTTTATGATGCCATGAGTTTAAATGTAAAACTTCTATGCTTTTATTTTATATAAACACGCACAAACATATATAAAGAGATTATATGTATTTTATGTGCTTTTGTGTTTATATAAGTTTGTACATCTCCCAAAAAATAAAAAAAAAAAATCCCCAATCATAAATCCTAGTTCCACCCCTTCTTGAGGGCTTCTCCATCCTTGCATTTCTACGACGAACATGTACATGTATTTCATTGCATCTATTTCTACTCTGAAGGACAAACTCAAACACACATTGGTTGCTTGTTTTTACATTGCTCCTCACAAAACCATGCCACCCAGAACCAATGCTCATTCAGCCATCTTCCTTGAAATTGATTTTCGCCGACCATGACTTTCCTTTTTGATCATGAATCATGATCTCTGGGGTTAGTTTAATTTCAAACACTTGCACTACCGATTTATGAATATACTGCAACCAGAGACAATAAACAACATCATGAGAAATCTATTCTTTCCAACATTTATAGGGTATGTCAAGGTACCAAATAGGACTGTTAACTCTATTTAATCTATGTAATCAAAACCCCCATGTACCCAATAGATGTTGGAACAACAATATACATAATTAAATTACAAAATACAATGCCAAAAGACTCACCACAGTATCTAGCGAACAAGAAGAAATGGATTGCACAAAGTGTGGAGTCTTGGATGCTACAAGTCGGGCTACCACTTCAGAGGTCTTATTTTCTTCAAAATTGGTTTCAAAAATTTCTTGTGATTTACGCCGCCTAGCTTTAGATGACTTTGTAAGCATATAAATTTCTAAATATATAATGTGTTTTCAGAGGCAATCAATTAGTAGAGAATAATATATATTGACTACAACTCACCGCCAGCTGCCTCATTTTTCTTAAGGCCTACTTTAGAATGCTTTCCCTTACCAGCACAAGCCTGTCTACTACAAGTCTCCTCAGCTTTAAAATCCTCTTCTAAATTCAGATCTAGAGCTTCTTCCTTCCTGCATCCATCAATACTGAATATCTTGACTTGAAAGGAAGAACTATTAATGTATTTGAAAACTAGTAACTCCCCAGGTTTCATATTTTGGTCACTAACAAAGCATGGCCAACCATTTGTAAAATACATATGCCCATCAACTCCTTCTAAGCGGACATGCCAAGACTGTATAGCAAGATCAATTAAATATACCATCTTTAGTATAGCTCCATTGAAGTGCTTCACAAAAGCTGGTGGCATGGACTACGATAAAAAAATATATATTTTATTTCCATAAGATACATATGAGATACTCACTCCTCTCTAGTGTGGGTTACATACTCTAATTTAGATCATAAAACATATCCACATTTTTCCTTTGAACAAAGATGCATTGGTGTTTTTAGATAAAAATAGCATACACAAGAGTAATGACTCTTTAGCTTCTAGAAGTATAGGCCTATAAATGTCCAAACAGAATCCATGGTTCAATCAACAATGAAAGGAAAAAAAAAAAAAAAATCAAAACCCTCACTAGTTTGGGTATTTTCCTTCATAAAATACTCACCATGTAATTGAATTAAGCTTATATGAAAAGTCCATTGCTTGATATACTTTCCAAAACGAACTTCTTCGTCCTCAATCATTCAATTGTTGCTCATTGCTCTTGTTGAAATAGTGATGATGCATAAATAAGAGCAGAAGCAATATAGAAAATAACGCAAATAATTTTACGAGTGGTTCGATATTAGACACCTATGTCCACTACTCGAAATACCGCTAAGGGATACATTGTGCTCATTAACTTTATTTGTCTACAATACAAAGGTTCCTATTTATTGGGTAATGTCTAAATACAAATATAGTAATCAAATACTCCTTATTTGATTACAATTCCAATATTTAATTTCAATTAGCCCATAAATAAATAATATTTCAATATCAACCTAATTATGGAATATATGAAAAATATCATATATTTTTCGTATATTCTAACATCCCCCTCAAACTCAAGGTGAAAGATTCTGGAAGCTTAAGTTTGAAATCAGAAACAATGATGATGACAGCGGTGGTGGAGGCCAGGAATGGGCCGTAGACGATGGCGGCTAGTGGCTGGCCAGTGATGGCACTTGGTGAATGCAAAAGGGCTGACAACGAGCCAAAATTCAAAAGGAGCCGACAATGGGCCAAACTCAAAAAGGGGCTGCAATGGCTGACAATAAGCCAAACTTCAAAAGAGGTTGACGATGGGCCAAAATCCAAAAGGTACTGACAACAGGCCATGGCCGACAATGGGCCAGACACCACAAAGGGGCCAACTTGGGCCATATTCCAATAAATGGGCCAACTTGGGCCTAAAAACAAAAGAAATAAGCCCACTTGGGTGGTTATCAAGTTGGCACACTGAACCTGAGTCGCGCACGTCGCGCTTCATGTAGTCCACTTGGACCGCTTCTTCTTCTTCTTCTTACAAATTCGGATTTGGTGTGGGCAGCTGCACTATAGGACTATGAGCTTAGCTGATGGCTCGTAATATGGTGTGAGGGAGTGTATCAGTGTATGGGAGGGTAGATATGCTTGACTAATGAGGAAGGATTCAATGCGGTTTGTAATATGGTGTGGGGGAGTGTATTGGAGGGTAGATATGCTTGACTAATGAGGAAGGATTTAGTGCGGCCGTCTGCAAGACCAAGTTTGTGACTATGGTCTCACGAGCAACGATCTAGTACGGCGATGTACACCACAAGGTTGTAAGCCCAATTTTGCAGATATGATTCAGTGTGGGCGTATGCACTGGAGAGGTTGTGAGCATAGATGCAGATTGCGCCTAACACCGTACACGGTGGGGACTGGAACCAAAGGAATGTCGGCGACAATGGAGAGCTCGGACTGATGATGGCCGGCGTGTGTAGGTGGACGAAGAGGCTTATTGGACGACGTGGATCCCAGTGATGAGGCCGGTGGTGGCAGGGATGACGGCCGGCATCGTCTGTTCGGTAGAAGCGCGTGCAAGAGAGCTTTGCCAATATAAGCAGCGCATCAGGGCGCATCTATGGTCGGTTTGGGTTGATTTTGATAGGGCTATGTAGATCGACAGCCTCTAATCCTGGATCTAGTCTCCTTCTCTGAAAACAAGTGAATGGGGTGTGGAGGCCAGCAGCGGAGCGTGGTGTTTTGGTAGAAATTCATGGTGGTGCGTGACGGAGCGTGGGCCCTTGTATGGAGGATTTTCAGAAAAATCTAGGTTGATTGCCAGCAGATTTATCCTATGGCATGAGTCTCGATGCAATTAGAGGGTTGTGGTGGCGCGTGGCTGAACGGGCAGAGATTGTGGGCGACGTGTGACGGCTAGTTAGTGATCTTTTTGGGCTGATTCCGGCGGCTCTGGAATTAGTAGCAGAATATATGGTGGATGGCGTGACTACTAGAGTGTTTGGTGGGATGTGGTGGTGTGTGGCATAACTGACAGAAGCTTTGGGCTGAGTATGGTGGCCAGAGGCGGCGCGTGATGACTGGTGGTGTGTGGTACTTGGAGGTAATGATACAATGAGATTGTTGGAGAGAAGAAAATGTCAATGACCTTTATTAAATGCCACAAGAAAGTAACTCCCATACCATATTGAAATAGTGATGATGTGGAAATAAGAGCGGAAGCAATATAGAAAAAAACACAAAGAACTTTACAGGTGATTCGTTGTTAAACACCTATGTCCACCACTCGGAATACCGCTAAAGGCTACATTGTGCTTATTAACTTTATTTGTTTACAATATAAAGGTCCATATTATATGATAGTATTTACATACAAGTATAGTAATCAAATCCCCTTGATTTGATTACAATCTTAATATTTGGTTACAATCAGCCTATAAATAGAGAATATTTCAATATCAACCTAATTATGGAATATATGAAAAATATTATATTTTACGTATATTCTAACATCTCTCTTATTTTTTTCATATACCAGAAAAAGGCACAAAAAGTAACATACATAGTTAAATATATTCTAAACATGTAAATCTACATTACTAAACAGAGTTCAGTAAAAGTCCTTGGAATATACGTATATTTTACGTATATTCTAACATCTCTCTTATTTTTTTCATATACCAAAAAAAGGCACAAAAAGTAACATACATAGTTAAATATATTCTAAACATGTAAATCTACATTACTAAACAGAGTTCAGTAAAAGTCCTTGGATATTGTCAACTGTCATACCTAAAATGCTACATTATTTACCAAACAGATTTCATCACTAAAATGGCAGGGGTATTGTGTACATTATTTCTCACTAAGTCCTTGGACTTACCTTTTTTTTTATTTCCCCACATTATGTATAATTACGCGGTTTAGTTAGCGTAGAAGAGGATACCTTCGGACCGAATCATGGTTGTTGCTCAGGACCTGATTCATGTCATTTTTGAAGATATGGACCCAATATGGATGAAATCGATGAGGGACAATGGAGGGACCATCCAAGCAGAGATGATAGAGATATTGATCATGCTTGCACTACTTAAGATTAGGTGTTAATCTTATTATCTTATTTTAAGACAATGATTTGGGGTCGTAATATTTTGATGATCAATCTTTAACCATACATTTGATGACCTATTTATAATATGATGCTTTATCTTTACTGTAGTGGTTGTGCTTGTGATGTTTAATTATTGCCTTATATTCATATAGTTTAAAGTCTTCCATTGTATTATCTTGTTTATGAGAAATAAAGATTCATGAGTCTTGTCCTGTGAGGGATGTAAGCTGAAAGACGAACTATGGAGTCAATTACCAGTTAGTTGATTTCCACGGGGCATTACACCTTGGGTATGGTTTGGCCACCCCCAAAACAGCCAGGGGTGGCTAAAGCCACCCCATGGAGGTGGCGGCCACCCCTTAAGGCAAAATGGGGTGGCTGCCTTTTCCAATTTTTTTTTTTTTAAAAAAAAATTAATTTAATTTAAATTTTTAATGTTTTTAATTTAAAAAATATATTTTTTATTTTTTTAGGTATATGGACATATGTCGAGTTTTTAGGGGTGCTACCATGAATTTTCGTCAATTTTTGGACGGAAGTTTGACGGAAATATTATTTCCGTCTTTATTCATAATCAAAATACCAGCTGCGATACAAAACAAAATTGAGGGGACAAAAATAAAGTTGTTAAACCAAATGAGACAAAAGAGTATTTAACGCATTTTTATAAGAATAATCTAACTATCCGTTCTACTTAAAAATAAATAAATAACATTCGGTTCTGTTTTGGGGGTAAACGAATTGCACCTTTAATATATCCCTGGCAATGGCATTTCTCCAGTCCCGAGTCACGAGCAGGAAACAAAAAGTAACACGTCTAAGAACTCAAGGTTTTCCCCCCACCAGCATGACGCTTTAAGTTGTCTTCTACCTCCACAACAAGACTCGAAGTTAACAGGCAATTTGAATCGCAGAAAATCCTCCACATGTTTCCATGGTGATTATTCAGATGGCAACTTAGACATTTGCTCAAAGTTAAAACAGCCTACTTTTTTGCCCATCGGTCTCTTGTTTTGTTTCCCAAAGTTAACATCCTTATTTGTTTGGAAATATCACAATCAAGGGCATGGCGGCAAGCAGATTTCCACCAAAAAACTCATGCAGGCATGCAACAAAGAAAGCACAATATATATGATATGCAGCAAAGTTAGATTGGAAGTTCGGAAGAGAAATCATTCAGCACTTGGTTGAGCCCAGTTGGTAACAGAACGATACAGCCTCTCTGTACAAATATAGAGGTGACTTATATACAAGAATAGCTGATTGTAACTAAAATCGTATGTAGTACTAACATGAAGAATCAAACAGAGGTCAACTTCTCCATCCAACCATACTGCTGGCGGTGGCGGCGGGTTCAGAGCCGGACACAGTCCGCCCGCAGTTATACATACGCTGAATTTCCTCCCTGTACTCCGTCAAAGACTTGTCAGGTATGGCCGGGGTTAGCTCCACCACATCCCCCATCTTCAACTTGAAAGTGGGATCGCTCACCGGCTGATGGTTCAGCCTTGGCCTCAATTCTTCCTTCAGTGGGAAACCATACAGAGCCCATCTTGAACTTCCTCGTCCAGATCTTTCCAATAAATCCATTATGGTCGAGTTTGCAGGAAACTCCTGTACCGACATCTGCAACATTCAAAAAAAAAGCATGTCAACATTTCTTCACTAAACCAATCCACAACGCATGGTGCACTTCTACTTGTTTCCACCTTCGCTAGATTCAGATTGCACAAGGTCTTATCCTAGTTTCATTTTTAATCTCTTATCCTAGTTTCATACCATGTATAAAAAAGAAAAAAAGAAAAAAGAACAAATAAGGGTGCTGAAAAGTGCAAATTCAAACACAAACCTTGTCATTCTCAATCATGATCACAAACACAGGCCCATCATGGTCACAGTGCGGCTTATATGAATAGGGGCAATCATCAGAATGAGAAGGGAATGTGCAGGGTGGCCTTTTCGAGTCAGTATAGGCAATGGATGACCGGTCCTGACTCATTGTCTCACACTGCCAGGTGACAACCCATCGAGCCCACTCAATCATCTGGAGCACAAATGAAGAATATTTACAGTCACCTTCCTTATATCTCCAATGAGCTGCAAATCCAAACTCAGCCTGCAAATGCATCTCCTTTGTTCGAATTTGAACTTCAAGTGGAACCATGTCTTCACCCATAACTACCGTGTGCAGAGATTGATACCTATAAGTTATGAAATCAAAGTTAGAAAGGAAAATATCAATGCATACAAGATCACACAACCACTTTTAAGCTATTACAGACCCATTGAACTTGGGACGACTTATGTAGTCCTTGAGCTTTCCAGGTACTTCAGACCACAACTGGTGAACAATCCCCAATGCTTTATAACAATCTTCCTCATTCTCAACAATCACGCGCAGCCCGTGAATGTCATGAATTTCATCCATGGTTAGCTTCTTTCTGCCAAGGAAAGAACACAATCATTAATTAATGTGAATCTGACTTTAACTAATAAAAAGAATACACCATAACTGATGGAATGATAATATCAAAAATAACTTTTCCAAGTATATTTCAAATGAAGTTAGACTTCGTAGTAATTTAAGTAGTTCAAAGCCTACCCTTTAGTTACATGAAAAATGTCTAACAAAACAATAATGAAGTTGCTTTAGTTCAAACTGCATTAGTGGTCCATATTTCATGAAAAATTGACATTTATATGGATCATTGCAGCAGAAGCAATCAAATTTTAGTACCATGCCCAGCCTGGTTGCACACTGATCTATCACTGATTAATGAAGTTTTTATATAAGTATCAGAATAAATAAAGCTAACTGTTCATGTCACCTTTTTTTATTAATTCTACTTGCAAAATTAAGGGTGGTCCTGCAAAACATGCTTGGATAACCTTCTCCAGAAACGAAATTTAATTATCCGGGTATCTCTATCTGTGGCCTGTGAGTGAGGGTGTTTTAGAGAGAGAAAGAGAGAGAGAGAGAGAGCATACTTCAACATTTTGCAGTAAATGCTGTACAAGCTCTTATGCCGCCCAGACAAGACATGGTAAGAAATAGCTTTACCCTTAAGAGCTTGTTCTAATTTCTCTATAGCAGAAGTGATCATCGCCTCATCAAATGAGTCTACCAGCTTAGAGGACAGTTCTTTGTGCTGGTCTGGATAGAGATGTTTAAAACATAGATTTTCTAGCTGCTCCTTCCAAGTAAAGATTCCCAAACGATTAGCCAAGGGTACAAAGATCTCCAAGGTCTCCTTTGCGAACCTTTGTTGCTTGGCCGGAGGCAATGCATCTAGTGTCATCATATTATGCAACCGATCTGCCAATTTAATCAGGACAGCCCTGGCATCGGCCATGGCAAGAAACATGGTATGCAAGCGATCAGCCTCAACTGTTTTACTTGCTGTATTGTTGTCACGTGCAAGCTTACTCAAGTGACTTAGTTTGGAGACCTGAATAAATGCCATTGATAGTAAATAAAAGCTCGTAAAATCAAAATACAAATAGAATGCATCAACTGATCAACTTTCTAATTCATATAACGGAAAGAATAGTCACTCGAGTTCCATAAATTATGTCGAGGCACCTCTATATTTCAAAAAAGATATAAAAAATGAAATTACAACCAAACAAACAAAAAGGGAAATAATAAGGGGAAAACTGAGATGGGATCAGAGACACCAGATCTTCAATATTTGTGGTTACCCTCAGAAAATGACAGATAGCAAAATAGCAAATTAAATGAAAATTTATCTCCACCTCAAAACCATGTACAAAATTGATCCACACTTTAGCGTCAACAGTTTCATTTGTACTCCCCAAATCAACAAAGTTTAGTAGATTATCAGTCTTAAAAGCTGGTTTTTACTTATAAATATGAGGGATGCTAAGTTAGGGCCCAATGAAATCTTTCATAACCAGCATGTATAAAGGTGATCATATGACTGCAACAACTAAGCCCCACTATTATTATACAATTTCACAACAAACATAAGAACACAGAATTGTATATATCCTGTTCTATGAGAATCCAAGCGAAATGTCACATCAATGATGCTTCTTTAACTAATTCACAATTAGCTCTTCTATAACCAAATATGGCGTCTATGACACTCCCAGCACATGGTCAGATGCAGATTTTGGAAAACTATAAGCAATCTACAAAATCATTGCTAGCAAATTTTCAAGTTAGCCTCTTAAAACAATTTTTCTGCTTGATAACATAAAATACATGCCAATTTTGAACTGTACAATAGTAAAACCACAACTGCTCTTCATGTGAGAAGATTATTCTTTCTTAAACATCCAACGGACAGTTCCTTTTCGCTACATAAATTCAATACCATATGAAATGGTGAAAAATCAGTCTCTTACCCCTTCGACCAAATCAGTAACCCCAGCTCCAAACGTCCCAAAAATATAGTCATAGGTCATAAAAGAATCATCAAGCGTGTCATGCAAAAGCCCCGCAGCAACCACCGTTGCATTAGCACCAATCAACGCGAGCAGCACCGCCGTCTCCACACAATGCTTCAAATACGGATCGCCGCTGGCACGCATCTACAACAAAAGCAACACGTAAATCTCTCAACCCAAAACACGAAAACCCCCGCAAAATCAAGACAAGTTCCCACTCAAAGCTCAAACAACGAAATAACTCAATTTATCTTACCTGCCCTCTGTGTGCTTTCTCAGCTTCATAGAAGGCCTTAACCACAAAATCATCACAAAAAATTTTGTGCCTCAATTGGGCACCCAACAACAATTCTTTCACATATGGCTTAGAATTCCCCTCCACCTCCATATTGAAAGTCAGTTCCTCCACAAGACCCGACTTTAATTCATCGCCGCCAAGCTCGAAACTCGGCGAATCGTAATCTACGCACGACCCCAAAGCATTCCTTACAAACCCATTAAACAACCCACTTTGGAAACTCATCGGCAGGCTTCTAGCCGAGCCAACCACGCTGCTACTACACGAAATGGGCCCCTGAAACACCGAAACTGGGCTCAAATCCTTCTTTAAACAAGACCCAGTAAACTTGCTCGGCGAATAGCCATAAGAGCTGCTCAGTTCCTTCAATTCTTCACCTCTGTCGTGCCACAAAGAGCTCAATTCCTCGCCGCAGCCGCCACCCGGAAAGTTTGACGAAGACCGCACCGTGGGCGAGGAGAAGAGGCACGAGAGCCCACCGATTACAGGCTTTTGCGACGTGGATGGTGTCGATGAAGCCGAAGACGAAGGCCTAGAGCTCAATTCGAAATCGTACGACGCGTGCGCGTTGATCTGGCATGGGTGCGGTGCGGAGCACACGCTGCTTGGCGGGCTCGCGTAGAGAGCTATGGTTGGGACCGGCATGGCCTTCTTCTTTTGCTTTCGCTTCAGAGTATTGGGTCTCAGATCGCAACAGCCTCAATAGGAGCTCAGACCAAGAAAAGGTATTTAGACAAATGGGGTATTTTCAAGGACCCAGTAATTTTCTCGAGAAACCAAATTGATTTATGTTCAAACCCAAGAAAATTCAAATCAAATTTTGTGTTTTTTTTCGTAAAAGAAAAGGACAGACAAATATAATGTGCTAGGAGACCACGGGAATTTCCAGAATACCCACAAACAAATGATCTAGAATCAGAGACCCAGTTTCCTTTTTTGTTTTTTTTGGAGAATGACCAAGAAATTCAGGAAATTAAATTGAAGTAAGAAATGAAAGAGTTTGATGCCGCAAAAAGAGACAGAAATTTAGCTACAGTAGGTTGAAACTTATAGAAATGGAACACTAATGGAGTTCGAGTGAGAGAAAGGCCCTGAGATTGAGGAAGAATTTACAAACCCTAACCCTAGAATTAGAAATTTCAAGGAAAGAGAGTCTAAGACGGCTAGAATTGCCCCCACAGAGAGAGAGAGAGAGAGAGTTCTCCTCTCTGGTAATTGCTTTTTAGAGGCCAGGGGAAACGAAATGTACAATCACGCGATTGCCCTTGGGATGCAACTGAAATAACGGGAAGGTTCAAGTTCCCCCCTCCTCAATGCTTTCTGTCTCAAGGTAGACTAGGTTGTTTTGTTTTTGGGCCTTTAATCAAACACCAATTAAGGTGGGTTTGTACACGATGATGTTTTTTTGTGGTAAAAAGGTTGCTCAAGAAACAGAAAATAATAAAAATATATATATAAGATAATAATTGGGTGAATGTGAATAATCTTCGGGGTCCATCTAAGCAAAAGCTATTTATTTTTTTATGCATGATTCTCGTTTGGATCATCAAGATTCATATCAAATCTAACCATTACCACCATTGGATCATGAACAAGTTTTTCACCCACAAAAATGTTGAAAAAAAAAACTTGATTAAACATATAAAAAGCAAATTTTTGACAATAACATTCTCGTTTAAGATGTGTTTAGCATAATTTTTCTACACATTTCTTATTCATCTTTTTTTAAAGAATTTACGTATAAGTATTATAGATTCAATGATGAATTTATTCATCTTTTGTACGAAAAAATAAACAATAAATAAGCAAAAAGTTAAATAGTTCTATTATACATATTCATTTAGTTATCTATAATTTTTCTTAAAACAAAAAATAATCGAGTAATTCTAGAAGTCCTTCTTATGTCACTTTTAGGTTTTTTTTTTTTTTTTTTTTGAAAAATATTCCAATCTCATTGAAAAAGGATTACGAACATAACGCCCTTACATCACAGAACAAAAAGCTCTAAAAAATCATAGCCGAAGCTACGAGGTTACAAATCATAGATGCTTACATCAAAATCAAACATTCAAGACCTATTTATGACATCAATATTCACTAACCTATGACTAGTTTTCAATTGTAACACCAGATCTATTCCAAACAGACTCAGCTCAAGGTATAGGTAGCTCATCTGTCTCGCTCTGAAAACAGATCACATCCACAACCCAAAGGTCTGGACAATCCTTATTCAAACAAAAATACAGATAACAAAAAATAAAGAAAATCCAGCCCTAACAGAAAACAGCCATAAAAGCACAAATCTGCTCCTGAAAAGACTAAATCTACTCCTCATCGATCCAAAATGATCGAAAAACAACATCATTTTCCTCGTAGATGGGGATCTATATACTCAAATTGTTAGTAATTTAGACAAATAATATAAAAGACCTGTATAAGACATACCTGTTTAATTAAATGGTCAAACAATCCAACTTTTATTTGAATACGTAATTTCTTACCTTATATGTTTAAATTACTAACCATTTCAATAAATAATTATTGTGAGCCTTATCCGATAAGGTTTACCATAGTCAAGGGAGGTTATCAATTATTGGGATAAATTTTTTATTGCATGATTAGTTCCATTAAATTGTCTTTGGGATTTTAACATTATATTATTTCCTATTGTGTCCCTATATTACTTGATCCACTATTGTGAATGACAATAAGTCATGACGTTGAAACTCAAAACTCCAAAGTATTATTATAACATTAAAGAAAAATGTTTTCCCACTTGATAAAGATAAAGCGGGGTCCACCCTTTGATATTTAATTTCCTGGGTACTGTTGCTTGATGCAGGAATCCATTGAATCTATATATATATATATATATTGTTTTCCTACCATTATCAACTATACATATCTTACTCCTTTTTCCTTTTCTAAAGGCTTTATCCACAATCATTAAGCATTTTAAATCAAGCTACTCCAAATCTGTTTGAAATAAATTCATTTTGATAATAAAACCCTATTCTTTCCAAGTAGTAGTTCAGTCAGCTAGACAGCACATCTTATAAAGCATGTTTCTAGTTCAAATTATTCTCTTATGCGGACATGTCTTCCAACCTTTTTTGGTGCAGTGTCATTTATTTGACAATTTTTTATGGTCCAATTGTTCTTTGGTTGCCATTCGGTTGTATGATTGTCTCAGGGTTGATGTTTTGGTTGTCTACCCATTGTTTGTTTAATTTTGTTGTAGTTCCTTTTTTTCCCTTTCCTCATAAAAAAAAAAAAAACAAAACAAAACATGTTTATTACCATTGGCAATTTGGTAGGAAGGTTTAAACGATTGATATAATGTGGTCACGTTATTTTAAATTTGTAAGTGATATAACATTATGTATATGGTTAGATACAACAAAACTAAAAGCTTAATTGGTTGTTGTCATGTATGACGTTAATTAAAATTTTTAAATGATGTAATACTGTGTACATTATTAAATACAACAAAATAAATATCGACAATCTATTTTTCATTTGATGACCATGAAGTATAATTTCTTATTGTCACATTGAAGCTTAGAATTGGGAAAAGTCTACATACCCCCTTCAAACTACCATTCAATTGACAATATTCCTTTTAAACTTTTACTTGTGACAATGTCCTCCCACAAGGCTAGCAAAAAAATAAAAATATTTTTATAGATTTCTTAATAAGACAAAAATACCCCTATAAATTTGGAAAAAAAAATTATTTAAAAAAAAAAACAAAATTTTCAATTAAAAAACAAATTTTTAAACGAAATTTTTTTTTTTTTTTTTGAAACTGAAATTTTCGTTTAAAAACGATTTTTTTTTTCTTATAAAAAGGAAATTTATTTAAAAAAAAAAAATTGGCCACTCCTTAGACTTTTTTTTTTTTTTTTAGTTTTAGGTTTTTTCTAGAAGTTATAGTATTCATTATTTTTATTTTACTAAAGATAATTTCATCATTGACAATGTTTTTTTTTTTTTTCAAGGAAATTGATAATATTTTTATAATTTAGGAGATATTGCCATAATTAAAAGTTTAGAGAAATATTATCAATTTAATGGTAGTACGAGGGATACATAAACTTTACCCCCATAATAGTTTTCTATAAAACAAAAGCGCACAATTGACATTTTGCGTGTGATTATTCTCCAGCTTCCTCGAGAAGCTCTAGAAACCACTATTCCGGGTTAAAAAAGAAAAAAAAAAACAAAAAACAAAAACAAATGTTTTTTTTGTGTTAGATTCTTTGCCTCTGTGGTAGAGCGGCGGGTCACCAGCGGCGACCACTGCCACATGGTCAGCGAGAGAGTCAGACACGCGTTCGGCGCAGGCCGCTATTAGGTGAGCATTCATCTGGACACGGTCACAGTCGGAGATGTCACGCTCTGTGCACGTGCTATCTTGCGGTGCCGACTCAGTCAGCCGAGTCATGCCCGAAATTTCAGGGTGTCTTTTTCTTCAAATCAGACGGTGGGCATGCGATCTGACTTTCTATGATCTTTGTTTTGACACTAGCCTCTCAGTCAGAGGTCAAACTTGAAAAGTCAAAAAAAAAGTTAGTAATCTGTATTTGACACTAGACACTAGACAGTTCGGCCCGACAAGCATCTTCTGGAGTTCGGATCCTCTGCTACCGACTTACATTTATGTCACACTAGACTCATTCCCACCTTTTAAACTATATATATATATATATATAGTAATTTTCATTGGTAGGTAAAAATATAAACATTTTTTCATAATTACTTGAAAATACACGTAACATGTGTCAAGTAGAAGAGGTAGCAATAGGCATATCCATATGCATGAAAGTCGTGAGTAAGAAGTAGCTTCTAAACATCTTGCCGGCACGCCAAAACTCATTTCGATGGTGACTTCTTAACCGGGGCGGAGCTACTCTTAGGCTTTGGGTTCTAACCCTCCAAGCCAAGGGGCGGTAAAAAAGAAAAACTTAAAAAAATTAACTTCTCCCCTTTCAAATTTTTTTTTTTTTTTTTAATTTTGCTCTCTCCAAATTAAATATTGGGAAAATTTCAATAAGTCCCCCCGAACTTTCAGTCGATTTGACAAACACCTCTTAAATTATCAAAACTCTCACTTAAGCCCTATGAACTTTAGTTTACTCTCACTTAAAACCCTTTTGTTAGTTTTCAACATTAAAGTCAAACGGCTTGACTTTTTATACCCATTTTACCCTCACCCCAAAACTACACCGTTTTATGTCATAAAACTACAACACTCACCTAGCCCAAAACGACGTCGTTTTTGGCATTAAAATTATTATTATTATT
>NC_081547.1:10735052-10743770 GCF_901000735.1 Corylus avellana | reverse complement strand
AACAATCCAACTTTTATTTGAACACGTAATTTCTTACCTTATATGTTTAAATTACTAACCATTTCAATAAATAATTATTGTGAGCCTTATCCGATAAGGTTTACCATAGTCAAGGGAGGTTATCAATTATTGGGATAAATTTTTTATTGCATGATTAGTTCCATTAAATTGTCTTTGGGATTTTAACATTATATTATTTCCTATTGTGTCCCTATATTACTTGATCCACTATTGTGAATGACAATAAGTCATAACGTTGAAACTCAAAACTCCAAAGTATTATTATAACATTAAAGAAAAATGTTTTCCCACTTGATAAAGATAAAGCGGGGTCCACCCTTTGATATTTAATTTTCTGGGTACTGTTGCTTGATGCAGGAATCCATTGAATCTATATATATATTGTTTTCCTACCATTATCAACTATACATATCTTACTCCTTTTTCCTTTTCTAAAGGCTTTATCCACAATCATTAAGCATTTTAAATCAAGCTACTCCAAATCTGTTTGAAATAAATTCATTTTGATAATAAAACCCTATTCTTTCCAAGTAGTAGTTCAGTCAGCTAGACAGCACATCTTATAAAGCATGTTTCTAGTTCAAATTATTCTCTTATGCGGACATGTCTTCCAACCTTTTTTGGTGCAGTGTCATTTATTTGACAATTTTTTATGGTCCAATTGTTCTTTGGTTGCCATTCGGTTGTATGATTGTCTCAGGGTTGATGTTTTGGTTGTCTACCCATTGTTTGT
Source organism: Corylus avellana (assembly GCF_901000735.1). Classification (NCBI taxonomy): domain Eukaryota; kingdom Viridiplantae; phylum Streptophyta; class Magnoliopsida; order Fagales; family Betulaceae; genus Corylus; species Corylus avellana. The sequence goes on along the minus strand of NC_081547.1, from coordinate 10,743,016 downwards.
TTAATTTTGTTGTAGTTCCTTTTTTTCCCTTTCCTCATAAAAAAAAAAAAAAAAACAAAACAAAACATGTTTATTACCATTGGCAATTTGGTAGGAAGGTTTAAACGATTGATATAATGTGGTCACGTTATTTTAAATTTGTAAGTGATATAACATTATGTATATGGTTAGATACAACAAAACTAAAAGCTTAATTGGTTGTTGTCATGTATGACGTTAATTAAAATTTTTAAATGATGTAATACTGTGTACATTATTAAATACAACAAAATAAATATCGACAATCTATTTTTCATTTGATGACCATGAAGTATAATTTCTTATTGTCACATTGAAGCTTAGAATTGGGAAAAGTCTACATACCCCCTTCAAACTACCATTCAATTGACAATGTTCCTTTTAAATTTTTACTTGTGACAATGTCCTCCCACAATGCTAGCAAAAAGATAAAAATATTTTTATAGATTTCTTAATAAGACAAAAATACCCCTATAAATTTGGAAAAAAAAAATTATTTAAAAAAAAAAACAAAATTTTCAATTAAAAAACAATTTTTTAAACGAATTTTTTTTTTTTTTTTTTTTTTTGAAACTGAAATTTTCGTTTAAAAACGATTTTTTTTTCTTATAAAAAGGAAATTTATTTTTTTAAAAAAATTGGCCACTCCTTAGACCTTTTTTTTTTTTTTTTTTTTTAAGTTTTAGGTTTTTTCTAGAAGTTATAATATTCATTATTTTTATTTTACTAAAGATAATTTCATCATTGACAATGTTTTTTTAAGGAAATTGATAATATTTTTATAATTTAAGAGACATTGTCATAATTAAAAGTTTAGAGGAATATTATCAATTTAATGGTAGTACGTGGGATACATAAACTTTACCCCCATAATAGTTTTCTATAAAACAAAAGGGCACAATTGACATTTTGCGTGTGATTATTCTCCAGCTTCCTCGAGAAGCTCTAGAAACCACTATTCCGGGTTAAAAAAGAAAAAAAAAAAACAAAAAACAAAAACAAATGTTTTTTTTGTGTTAGATTCTTTGCCTCTGTGGTAGAGGGGCGGGTCACCAGCGGCGACCACTGCCACATGGTCAGCGAGAGAGTCAGACACGCGTTCGGCGCAGGCCGCTATTAGGTGAGCATTCATCTGGACACGGTCACAGTCGGAGATATCACGCTCTGTGCACGTGCTATCTTGCGGTGCCGACTCAGTCAGCCGAGTCATGCCCGAAATTTCAGGGTGTCTTTTTCTTCAAATCAGACGGTGGGCATGCGATCTGACTTTCACTGATCTTTGTTTTGACGCTAGCCTCTCAGTCAGAGGTCAAACTTGAAAAGTCAAAAAAAAAGGTTAGTAATCTGTATTTGACACTAGACACTAGACAGTCCGGCCCGACAAGCATCTTCTGGAGTTCGGATCCTCTGCTACCGACTAACATTTATGTCACACTAGACTCATTCCCACCTTTTAAACTATATATATATATAGTAATTTTCATTAGTAGGTAAAAATATAAACATTTTTTCATAATTACTTGAAAATACACGTAACATGTGTCAAGTAGAAGAGGTAGCAATAGGCATATCCATATGCATGAAAGTCGTGAGTAAGAAGTAGCTTCTAAACATCTTGCCGGCACGCCAAAACTCATTTCGATGGTGACTTCTTAACCGGGGCGGAGCTACTCTTAGGCTTTGGGTTCTAACCCTCCAAGCCAAGGGGCGGTAAAAAAGAAAAACTTAAAAAAATTAACTTCTCCCCTTTCAATTTTTTTTTTTTTTTTTGTTAACAAAATTTTGCTCTCTCCAAATTAAATATTGGAAAAATTTCAATAAGTCCCCCCCAACTTTCAGTCGATTTGACAAACACCTCCTAAATTATCAAAACTCTCACTTAAGCCTCATGAACTTTAGTTTGCTCTCACTTGGAACCCTTCTAGTAGTTTTCAACATTAAAGTCAAACGGCTTGACTTTTTATACCCATTTTACTCTCACCCCAAAACTACACCGTTTTATGTCCTAAAACTACAACACTCACCTAGCCCAAAACGACGTCGTTTTAGGCATTAAAATTATTATTAAAACCAAATTCTAGTGGTTGAGCACCGCCAGGGGTGGTCAACTACCCCTGAATGCACTGCTGGGTGGTCCAACACCTGTGCTGCCAAAAAAAAGGAGGGGCTGGGAGGAAGGATTGGGGGTGACCGGCCACCACTCCATGCACTGCATGGCTAGGGCTCCCCAGGAACTATCCACCCCCCAAAAGCTCAAAAAAATTTGCACCGGAGAATGAGTTTGGCTTTTGGGTGGTCAAGGGGTCGGCTTGGTTTCGCCACTCCCCATACCGCAGGGTGGTCAAACCACTCTAACCCCTTATGGCTAAGCCACCCCAAAACACTGGATTCTTTTTCTTTTTTTCTTTTTTTTTTTTGGGGTGGCTATGATTTTGGTCCTTTATTTTTTATTTTTTTTATTTTTAATATTACGCCAAACTATCACATTGGTCGGTGATAATAAAGATTGAAAACCCAAAGGTATAGCTGGAGTTCAAAACGCATAGCGCTTTGGTTGAGCAGAACAAGTATCAAAATGTCAGCTTTAACGTAATAAAACTAACTAAAGGGGGGGGGGGGGGAGGGGGGGAATGATAGAAATTAAAAGTTCATGGAGGTAAAGTAAGAGAGTTTGAAGTATAAAGGGTGTTTGTCAAATCGGCTGAAAGTTCAGTGAGGCTTACTGAAATTTCCCCTTGAATAGTCTAGTTCTGCTGCCTTGCTTCTTAACTCATATTCTATGCTCAAAATGGGGAATCACATGTCAATTGCCATGCACTAATTCCAATTAATTATACATTATGATCCATCTGCGTTTATTAACCAGCTCTCTTACAGAAAAAGAAAAAGAAATTGTGGGTTTGCTTGCTCAATGATTGTCACATGCTAAAAGACGTGAGAGTGAAGCATTAGCAAATAACAATCGTGTAGGCCAAGGGAAATTGCGTGCACAAAGTGGCTTGCACGCAAACATTACGGGCCTACTCGAAAGTGTTAGAGGATTTTGATCCGTGCATGGCAATTTTAGACATGAGTCATACTAAGTACTATCTTTTTATTATCTTAAAATTCTTCTAAAGTTGATATAACTTTTAAAATTACCATTAAATTTTAAATAAATCATATTAAATTTTGATCTAATGGTGATTTTGAAAGTCACATCAATTTTAGAAAGATTTTATTAGGATAAAAAAATGGTACCTAGCATTACTCTTCAGACATAAATGGGCACGGTCGACAATATCTTTAAGGACACTTTTAAAAAGTGATTTTACTTCTTAGTTGTAATGAATGTAAAGTAATTTTAATAGAAAACTTTACAAAACTTCCATAAATTTTTATGGACAGTTTTTCTCTAAATTGGGTTGAAAAAATTTTCTTCAACTTAATCTATAAAAGTGACATGTGTTCCTTAATATGTGAGATACACATATTTTTTTAATAGTAGGAACAAAGTTGGAATAAATTTTATTAAAAACTCATGCGCATCTCACATGTTATTAAAAAATAAACACATTATTTTTATAGACTAGGTTGAAGAAAATTCCTCCAACTCAATTTGGAGGAAAACTTTGTCCAATTTTTATGTGGTATCAAATTTTCAATTTTTTTTATAAAAAATAAAATTAAAAAATTACAAAGATTCCGGTGTTAGTAAGGATTTTTTATTTTTTTATTATTGTTAATAAAATCTAATGGAGACGGGTGACATTACAAAAAATTAAAAATTTAATATCCTTAACTGAGAGGTTTTAAACTTTGAAGGATAATTTTCAAAACACAGAAAAGTTTTAGAAGGAAATTTTGTAAAGTTTTCTCTTAAAATTACTTTCCATTCATTACAACTAAGAAGTGAAATCACTTTCTAAAAAGTTTTAACATATTATCATCTTGGCGTGTTTGTTTTGATTTAGAAACTTTTTTTGAAAACATTTTTGTTTTTTATAGATATTTTTAGTGTTTAATGTGGACGCAAATATTCGAAATAATTTTTGAAGTCAGCGAGTTTTTGTGAAATATTTATATTTTTTTCATATTTCTCCATGCAGAAGAAAAACATTAGTCAATAAAAATGATGTTCAAAATCAAGGAAAAATGAAAGGGACAACATATGTCCCTTTCATTCTTCCTTGATTTTCTGTCTCAAGAAAGGCATATATTATTATTCTATGTCCTTCATATTAAGAATAACAAGTTCATGCTTTTTACGTAAAATTTCCCTAAAGCTCATTTTTTATTAGAAGACGTCCACTCTAAAAACTATTTGTAGAGTAATTTTAAATACTCAACTCTATTAAATATTCAACTCTAATTTGCTCTTATTTTAACATTACTCACATATATATTAGCAAGCCACTGAATTTTTTTGTAATATTAATATATGTGTTAAAAACATTTTGTTTTTTTTCTCTTCTTAAGCCCATTTATTCTTTCTTTTAATATCCAGCTAGTGGTGTTTCTGGAAATTACTTTGTGATCGTCGTTCATTAAGGACAATTGTGCTTTTCATACCTTTTTTGACCATGAGTTGTTAAACCCATTAATGTTAGGGTTAATTACTTTGTTAGTTCCTAGATTTTCACCTTTTTATTGTTTTCTTCATAGGTTTTAATTCTTGTCACATATGGTATCTAACTTATGGGTAAATACTAATTTAGTACCTTCGTCACAATTTTGTCAGTCAATCTAGGTATCGGATTGCCATGAGGTAGTTTGGGTCACCCCTGGAGCCCATCTAGGATAGCCAAACCACTTAGAGGTGGTTCGGCCACTCCCAATGGCCAAAAAGGGGTGACCGAAACCACCCTCAAAGGCCTTAGGGGTGGCCCGGCCACCTTTTAGAGGCCATGGAGGTGGTTGAACCACCACCAGACTGACCGCAGGGAGTGGTTGAAATCACCTCCATTGCAATCCGTTAGTTTGGCGGTTGACAGAATGGTGACGAGAGTACTAAAATGGTATTTACCCATAAGTTAGGTACCATCAGTGAGATGAATTGAAACTTAGGTAGAAAAAATAAAAACCTAAAAATCTAATTTCTAACAAAAATAATTAACCCTTGATTTTATTTACTATTTGTGGCCATTTTACAAATTTGTCTTTTAACTCATATTCATGAGCTTTAGAAAGGAAACACGTTGCTTACAGTTTTTTTCATTAAATATTTTTCATGGCCTTCAGAAAATCTACAAATCCACACGTCTATAAATTGTAGGGCTGGCAATTTTGACACGACCCGACAACCCGACACGAACACGACACGAAATTAGTGGGTTTGGGTTTACCTTAAACGGGTTTGGGTCATAAACGGGTCGACCCGTTTATGAGTGTCTGGCGGGTCGACCCACGGGTGACCCACCAGACCCGTTTGTTCTTTTTTTTAAGTGAAAAACGCATACAGGACACTCGTCTCCTCCAACTCCAAAAATCAAAATCCTCCAAACCCAGAGACCCTCTCGACCTCACTCCTCATGCCACGCCACCCCCCATGGCCACGCCACTGTCGCTCCTCCACTGCCGCTCTCTCTCTCTCGCCGTTCCTCCACTCCTCAGTCCACATGCAGCCCCGGCCCACGCCACGCCACCGCCGCTCCTCGCCTCCGCCACTGCCGCTCTCTTTCTTCCCCCAAAAAAGTGAAAAACGCCCAGACGATCCAGACCCGTGTTGCAAACTTGTAGTCTCCTCCACTCCACTCTCTAGATCAGCGAATCCAGACGGACCAGACCTCTCGGCCTTTCACCGCTCCATTTTTCCTTTGTTTCTCACTTTCTCCATTGCCGCTCTCTCTCACTTTCGGCGCCGACGTAACAGATCAAGCATCAAAGGAAGCCATGGCAACGATGGCTGAGAAGGCACCCATTACTGCAGAAAGGAGGAGGGTCCGAGCTGATTTGGAGCCTAAGCTCCCCAAGCCCTGTAATCTTCTTGTAATCTTCTCCTCTTTTTCCTTTTTCCCTTTTCTTCTTAATCCATCTCTTTTCATATTGATTTTGAAGTGTATTTCTTCTTCAGACAAATCAGACTTATCACTATTATTATTTTAAAAAAAAAAAAAATCATTTTTTAAGTTAAACGGGTCTCACGGGTCGTGTCGGGTGACCCGTGAAATACTCGGGTTCGTGTCGTGTCGGAGGGTCCGACCCGTTTAATAAAAGGGTCGTGTTTGAGTTTTGGTTAAAAGGGTCGCGGGTACCCGTGGGTCGTAAACGGATCGACCCGCGAACCCGTTTTGCCAGCCCTAATAAATTGAGCTATCAAAAGAGCATTTGGATTGATCACTTTTCACTCCAATATCTTCTTCCAATGTGTTGTCACTTCTTGTTTTCTGGCCTAAAGCCATATTATATTATTAACTCATTCTATACAAGATACTTTGAAAATCTCTGATCTTCTTTGATAATCTCTTATCTTCTTTGATGAAAGAGTTGTTATATTGGCATTTGTTATTGAAAATGTATCCTTAAGGAAGGTAGACAATATAGTCTAATTCTAGGAGGTTGCGTGTCAAAAGATCAAATCGCACTAAATTATATACTCTAGGAAGCACAAATCAACATTTAAGGACAACGTTCTTGTGTGATTCTATAGCATTGTGAGATCTTTTCACACTCTACTTTTCATCTCTTGTATTTTATTTTTTTTATTGTTAATTTTTATATTGATAATATTTTATTCCAACAAAATTTTTGTGCACTGTCCAAAATTATTTTCAACAATTTTTTAAATTTTTACTATTTTTAATTAGTTATTAAAGTGATATTTTAGTCTTTATTACATTATATTATATCATTAAATTATCAATTACATAAGATTATATAAAAATATTAATGATTTCCAGTGCAAAATTATTATTATTATTATTATTATTATTATTTTGTCCAAATCACTATTGAGTGTAAGCTAAACACCAAAAAATCATTTTCATTCAAAATTTTTTTAATTGAAAATATTTTTCGCCAAAAACAAAATGTTTTATGTTGAAAGAATTGAAAATACACGGTGTGCCACACACACCGTGTGCTGTTTTACTTCACATGCAACTTTAGTATGGTTTACTGAAAATGAGCCATGGAATATTTTTTAGGGAAATTATATCAAAACACATTGGGTAAGCACGCCAAAATTTTTTTGTCCTTAAGTTTTTTTTTTTTTTTTTTTTTTTTTTTTCGACTTTTTATTTATCATTCAATGTCATAACCTACTGCTGTGTTTATCTGATTGTCAAAACTATGACCGTTTAAGATTATTTTATTAATTCCATTCAAAATTAATAATAATAAAAAAAAAAAAATAGAAGGGGTGGCCGAAAGCCGCCCCAGCCACCCCAACCACCCCGGCCAACCCAACCACCCCTAGGGTTTAAGGGTGGCCTGCGGGCCACCCCTAACAGCCCTTGGGGTGGCCACTAGCCACCCCTAGGGTTTAGGCCACCCCTAGGTGGTTTGGGGTGGCCTGTTCTATTTTTAACTTTTTTTTTAAAATTTTAAATTAAATTAATAAAAAATTATTATGCTGACGTGACAAAACGGTACGTTTCAACCAATCTAACAGCAGTTAAAAAAAATTTGACGGTAGGAATTTTCTTGGCATTTCGATTGACTCAAGAAATAAATTGTCGAAAAAAAAAACTTACGGACAAAAATTTTTTGTCGTGCTTACCCAAGGTGTTTTGATATAATTTCTCAATTTTTTACTACATAGCTAGATATTTTGCTTCGAAGTCTTTAGAAAAAATTTGTAACTTAATTACTTAATAAGAAAATTTATCAATCACCCCTTGTATTTTGTTTCACATTGACTTATCTCAATTTTTATTTTTTTCATTTAAAGACCTATGCTTTGGACCAGTTCCAATTAAAGACTTTTATCCAATTTTCTGTCAAATTAATAAAAGAAATGTATTTAA
>NC_081547.1:10725766-10734952 GCF_901000735.1 Corylus avellana | reverse complement strand
CTAAATGAGAGTTTTGAAAATTCAGGGGGGTTTTTCAAATTGGCTGGAAGTTCAAGGGAGCTTTCTGAAGTTTCTCCTATTAGTTATTATACCTTAACTGCTAGGCAATAACAATTTTTAGCTATTCATTGTAGCACACTAGATTGAATATAATATTATTTAATATTATTTCTCTCTCTTCTTTTTTCACTCTTCTCTCTCTCTTTTCCTCTTCCTCACTGAGGCATTCTTGTTTTTCTGGACAAACCCACCCAACAACCCTTCCTCTCATATTTCTTTCTAGTATCAAATCATTATTCTTCACCTACACCCCATAAGACTGACCCAATTCCTCAAGACCAAATTAACCACACCTAAAATTATCCGAAATCCAAACAAAAAATTTCCCAACATGAGCACCAGAACCCACCATTGCAAATGGGGTTTAGATTCACCATAAGCCAACCGTATCAAATCCTTTTTTCTTCTAGTATCAAATCATTTTTTTGTGGCAGCGTTATTGAAGCTCCAAAATTTAAAGTTTCTTGGGGTGTGGTGGTGTGGAGAGAGAGAGAGGAGAGGGAAGAGATAATTGCAGAGGTTGGCCATGGGGGGTTTGGGTTGAGTCAGAGGGAGAGTGTGAGAGAGAGAAAAATGAAAATAATAATAATAATAAAAAAGATTAAATAATAATATTTAAAGAAAAGTAGATAATGAAATAAAGAAGCTGTTGAAGTTTATATAGAAAAATGAGTAGGTAAAATAGAGAATAATGCTTTTTGACCAGGTAAAATACATAATGCTGCTGAAGATGCTCTTAGAAATTCATTTTCTCTCTCAATTTTACCATCTAAATGCGTACGCCATTTTCTCATCCTTCTCTCATATAACTTTTTTTAAAATCAGCTATTAGATTTGTAGGATCCACATATTAACCAATTTTTCTAAACTTTGTTTTCGTTAATGTATATTTTGGGTAAAGATATTATAAATCCTTGTAGTGTCAACCTGTCAAAACTAAAAAATCCCTAAGTTTTTTTATTTTTTATTATTTATTATTTATTTTTTTTTTTACGTTTTACTCCATAGGTCAATCGAAATGCCAATAAAATCTCTACTGTCAAAATTGTGTAACCGCTGTTAGTCCCAATCAAAACGCACCGTTTTGCCACGTCAACGTAATAAATTTTTATTAATTTAATTTAAAAATTAAATATAAAAAAAATGAAGGGGTGGCCAACGGTGTGGCTTCCACCAATGATGCGTTTTAATTGGGACTAACGGTGGTTACACAATTTTGACGGTAGAAATTTTATTGGCATTTCGATTGACCCAGGGAGTAAAAAGTTGAAAAAAAACTTAGGAATTTTTTTGTTTTAGCGGGTTGACTCAGGGACTTATAATATATTTACTCTTATATTTTTTATTTTTTTATAATGCATCATTTAATTTATTTTTTGACATGTCGGCACAAGAAGGGGGAGAGGGATTCGAACTAGTAATCTCCACTTCATTACGCATAGTCCCAACTGATTGAGCTACCTCTTGGAGACGCATCATTTAATTTATAAATAGGCATTCTAATACAACTCTAGAATAATTTATTATGAATGGGCCTTATGAAGGGCCTTTCAGCAATGGACCCGCACATGGGCCTTTGAGTAACTTTCTGAATATTAAGCAGTGTGTCCTGTTCAGGCGGGAGAGGAATACCAGGGCCAGCTATTGTTCTTGGCAATGCAACAAAAGCAGAACCTGGTGGATGATAAATTATTTTTCATTTTTCATTTTAATTAAAAAGACAGGTGGGAACCGCAGACGTTTCCTCAAATCCAACTGAGTCATAACTTGATTCAATTTCATTACGACATCATTGAGAATCAAGATGGCTAATACTAATAGGATAAAAGATTTCCATTTCGAGAGTTGAAACTTTTACCATATTACATGCTAAACAACTTTAGACATTTTCTTAAGTTCAATGATTGATGATGTTGTAGATGATTAATTGAATATATGCATCAGATATCTTTCAGCATGAAATAACATCGGTTATTATGGGTGCATGTGAGAGAGTTTAAATCCGAATCTTGTCAGGTGAACATAAAATGCGAGTATGAAGAAAATTATGCATTAAAAGCTCATGAAGATCATATTGTTTCAAAATATTCAAGGAAATCCTAGTGTTTTTTTTTTTTTTTTTAACGATTTGCTAGATAAGTTGTGGCAATAGCAATAATCCAAACTGAGCAAGACAATGAATAAAGTTATTTCTTCACTGATTTATAAAAGTGAAAAGTAGACATATAACTAGTTACATGAATACTTTTAATGATTGTTGTTTACCATATACATGTAAGGTCCATAGGTAGCATTGAATATGATTTAAGGTGTGGTAATTAGATTATCACATAAAAGATCTTAAACCGTAAACTTTGTAACTTATAAATTATTGTTCATAGTCAGTAATAGATTTGGGCATTCCATTTGCTAAGACTATAATATATCAATCATGATAAATTATCTTGATCATGTGAGCAAAAGCGAATACAGTGCATTGAACGGGCTACGGGGTTGTTATTCTTTTATAACACTATCAAAAGAATAATGTAAAACTCATATTTAAATTCGTGTTTGTTTATGTTTAACTCATTTCTTAAATATTAAAGGCTAAACATGCTAATTTAACTTGAAAAAATTGGTTTTTACATGTAGAGGTATGAGCTTTTTAAATGGGTCTTTGTTTTGAGGTAATATTTTTTTTGAAAAAATTTCAGTCTCATTGAAAAAGGATCACGAACATAATGCTCTGAAAAATCATAACCGAAACAACGAGGTTGCAAATCATAGATGCTTACATAAAAATCAAACATTGAAGATCTATTTATGACATCAATATCCATTAACCTATGATTACTTTTTAGTTGTAACACCATATCTGTTCCAAATAGACTCAACTCAATGCATAGGTAACTCCTCTTTCTCGCTCTGAAAACATATTACATTCACAACCTAAAGATCTGGACAATCCTTATTCAAACAAAAATACAGACAACAAAAAACAGAGACAACCCAGCCCCAATAGAAAAACAACCATAAAAGCATAGATCTGCTCCTGAGAATACTAGATCTCCTCCTCATCGGCCCAAAATGGTCGAAAAACTACATCATTTTCCTCATAGATCGGTCAAAAGAGCAGATTTAAAGAGAAAACTATTATTCAAAACAAATAAAACGAGCAACACAGCCAGCAAATCAGCAGCGACTGGAGTGGAGGAGATGACGAGCACTAGCCAGCGTTGGCACGTGGTGGAGCGGATGGAGAAGGGAGGCACAGCACCTTGGAGGGTGGGCGGTAGCAGCTGGAGTTGCTGATTTATGGCCCAAAAATACTTACAAAAACAAAGAAAATCAGGAAAAAATGCACAGAAGGAGAGGGGGGAGAGGGGGAAGGGTGAGAGGAGGAGGGAGCCCCCCCCCTCTCTTTGGCAGCTAGGTTTTTTTCCCTTATGCTACTCGCCAAATTAACTTGTTTGGTGGTGATATAGTAGCAAGATAATCTTAAAAAAAAAAAAAAAAAAAATCCCAATTTCAAACTCTTGTTCATGTTGTTTTAATGATGGGTTAAGAATGATGCATGAAAGTTACTACCTTTACACTTTTTTTGCGATGCATAAGAATAGGCCCCATCATGATATGTATATGTATGAACCTATTGTAAGAAATTCCATTTAAGTATGTCCCTTATGTCACATATATTATTGTAATTATAAAATTACGGTGTTCAATATTCTATTCCAAGTATTTGATTTAATTAATGATTTAATGTTTGTGGAATCAATTAGCTGTATTGATTGATTTTTTCCTTGATGGGAGGAATAATTAAGGTAACAGCTCTAATTGAGGGTCCCCTGACCTACCTATAAATAAGGCCTGTGTATTCCATCAATTGGCACTCACTGGTAGGCATAGGTCAGAAGAACCTCTCAATAATTTTGTTTTTAGTTTGATTGCTGTGGAGTCGTTCTTCAAGCTGCTTGAGCAAAGCATTGGCCGGAGGTACATATACATATATATTAAATTTTCGCTGCTAATTATATTGTTAATTAGCATTTATATATATTCAATGTTACATGTGGTATCAGAGCCTTCTCTAGGCCATATTTGCTCAGTCTAATTTTTGGATATGCCTGCTGTAAAATTTTATTTTTTGTTTCAATAATACTTTATTTTGTTTATTGATTATTGAAACAAAATTGTGGCGAGGAGCATAAAGCATTTTGTTTCTATTGAAACTAAATGAACCACTTAATGTTTGTTTTTGGACCAAATTGCCCTTCTTGTCTCTGGAGAATTTTTGGAACAAAACAAGGAGATAGCCGAAAGAGACAAGGTACCCAGAAGGTTGCCCACCGCCCACCGGAACTGGAGCTCGCCGGTTCCCAACTGCAGCGGCGTTGGCCGCATAAAGGACCGTTTTTTTTACCCACCTGCAGCGGCGTTGGCCGCATAAAGTGAGCGGCAGCCCGCATTGGGCCGCCTGTGACTCAAAGCAACGGCAGCCCTGCACGGGCTGCCTGTGGGTTTGGACGGGGCCACTGATCCCCGCCGGTCAGTGTCATCTGGGGCTGTTGTACGGCGGTCTTGATTGACTGTCGCATGAAGTCGGCAGCCCATCACAGTTCGGATGCACATGAGGGACAGCAGCGTTGTCTTGCTATAGTGAGGATTTATAATCCACACCTAAGGTAATTAGATTCAAAGACAACTAGCGGAATTTTATAGGTTATACAGTAAACTCCAAGGGGTTTAGGCTTTACTGTTCTTAATTTAGTCCTAGAATTGTTGAGTCTACATTTCTAGAGGACGCTGAACTTAGTGGGAGTGCTTATCCTTAAGGGATTGAATTAGAGGAAGCACAAGAGTTGACTGAAGCCCCTTCACATGAAGGGTGTTTGATTGTGCTTAAGAAAAATCAAATTGATTATCTTCAAGCACAATCGGTTTCAGAACAGTCAACTCATAAGGAACAAGTTCAGAATGAACCTACTCAGACTTTGTCAAAAGTAAATGAAGTAGGATTAAGAAGATTCTCTAAAATAAGGCGACCAACAATCTCTAGTGATTATGTTGTATACTTCCAGGAGTCTGATTTTTATGTCAGACCTAAGGACGATCCAAAATTTGTTTTCACATCTTTTTGGGTGGAGATAATTTCACATTGTGTTTCAATGCCATGAAGGAGGAGATGAAATCTTTGGCTAAAATTCAAGTTTGCAATCTTGTTGACTTACCAAAGGGAGTTGTAGCCATAGGCTGCAAATGGGTTTATAAAACCTAAAAAGATGCTTCCGGGTAATGTTAAACGATATAAAGCTAGACTTGTAGCCAATGATCTTACCCAAGAGGAAGGCATTGATTATCATGGTATGAGTAGCTCATTTTGGTTTAGAGCTATATCAAAAGGATGTGAAAAGCAATTTTCCTGAATGAGGATCTTAAGGAGGAGGTGTACATAAGACAACTTAAGGGGTTTTATTAATAACAGTCAGAAAGCTTGCAAATTAAGGATATCTATTAATGGACTAAGATATGTCTCTCATCAATGGTATACAAAATTTTTACAAGGTTATTACCTCACATGGGTTTATTGAGAACCTTGTTAATCATTGAATATACCTTAAGGTCAGTGGGAGTAAAGTTACATTTCCTTTAGTCCTGTATATAGATAATATTTTGCTTGCAAGCATTGATTTAGGTTTTTGCTACATAAAGTTCCTCTCACTAAAGTTTTGGGAGAGATTCAGAATGAAGAACTATGAATCTTCAGTAGCACCTATTATTAAAGGGGATAATGTCCCAAAATGTATTGAAACAAAGGCAGATGAAAAATATTCCATATGTATGCAAAGGTCTACATTAGACCTAACATTGAAATAGCAATTGGACTATTGGGTCAATATAGTATTATGGAATATGCAATGAACCAAGAACTACAGTTTAACCTAAAGATACACTTACCATTTGGTGGTGTTTATTCAGGTTTGATTTTTGCTAAATGTGCAGATAGTAGAGAATCAACTTCAGTATATATGTACTGAAGATGCAGTAAGCAAACTACAGTTTCTACATCTACCATGAAAGCAAAAGTCATTACATGCTGTGAATTAATTACACAGGCATTATGGTTGAGACATTTTTGTTAAAGGTCTCAAGATTGTTGATTTTATAGTTAGACCCATAAAGATCTTCTGAGTTAATTCTACTATAGTTATCCTTTCTAAGAATAAACTGAGTAGAAGCAGAAGTATGTATATCGACATAAAGTATCTCAAAGAGAACATTAAGTGACATGAAGTGTCTATTGAGCATATAAGTATTGAATTAATAATTGCGGATCCCATGACTAAAGGTTTACCGGTAAAGAAAGTATAAAGTCATGTGGAATATATGAGATTCATTAATTCATTTGTGCTTAGTTTCTCTTTAATTGGTCTATAGACATAAAGGTAATGTTATAAAGAATTTGGTGCGCATATATATTATTCTTATCCGTGGGGATAAAATTAAAGTTGGACCTGAATGACTTATAGGAAGTTCATTCATAAAGTACATTATCCATAAAGTACTCATTTTTGGGAGGTATTAGACATCGTGATACATGGAAGGGACGGCTTATCATATAAAAGCTTTACCGCCATGATTCGTGTGTATTATTCCTTGAATGAGTGGGAGGATTCCATGAATGGTTGGAATAGGTAAAGTATTGGCCAAATCATAGAACTGAAACCATAAGGAATTTATGTGTCATAAGGGCCAAGTGGGAGAATGTAAGAAATTCCATTTAAGTATGTCCCTTATGTCACATATATTATTGTAATTATAAAATTACGGTGTTCAATATTCTATTCCAATTTGAAGCTTATTATGTAAATCAAATATTATGAATTAAATGACTGATTTAATTCTTGTGGAACAAGTATTTGATTTCAATCAAATATTCTGAATTAAATGACTGATTTAATTCTTGTGGAACAAGTATTGATTTAATTAATGATTTAATGTTTGTGGAATCAATTAGCTGTATTGATTGATTTTTTCCTTGATGGGAAGAATAATTAAGGTAACAGCTCTAATTGAGGGTCCCCTGACCTACCTATAAATAAGGCCTGTGTATTCCATCAATTGGCACTCACTGGTAGGCATAGGTCAGAAGAACCTCTCAATAATTTTGTTTTTAGTTTGATTGCTGTGGAATCGTTCTTCAAGCTGCTTGAGCAAAGCATTGGCCGGAGGTACATATACATATATATTAAATTTCCGCTGCTAATTATATTGTTAATTAGCATTTATATATATTCAATCTTACACCTATGTGTTTTTGAGACGGTTGAATTGGATAGGAGTTAAGTTATTGCAGGAAAATATGACTTAAAGTTGATTGGAGTTTTTATCTCCTAACCCAAGCGAATGAATGTTCCGTTGTAATATATGTTACAGACATTTGTTTGAAAACATTTTATGATTTGATATTATTTATGAGCTTTTATTCAGTTTTATGGTTTTGACCGTTAGGAATTAATTGCCAAGTTATTATGGAAATCATTTCACTACAAAAAAACTATCATTTTCTGACGTGGCTATAGTACACGTTTTGTTGCCATGTCAAAAAAATTTTTCTTGACGCGTGAATAGTGCCACGTCAGAATTTTTTGACATGTTTGTTTTAGCACGTCAGAAAATTCTGACGTGTTAAATATTGCAATGTCCAAAAATTTTTACGGATTTTAAAACTTAAAAAACTATATATTTTTTGACGGGTCAACATTTACCACATCAAAATTTTCTGACGTGGCAATGTACCACGTTAGAAAATTCTGACGTGGTAATTTGCCAATCAGAAAATTATTTAATTATAATTAAAATATTTATTTATATTTTAGTTTTTTTATAAAAAATCCTAACATGCAACACATGGCACGTCAGGAATCCCCTCGAGACCCTCCCCCCCGCGCATATGTCCCATCTCCTCGATGTGCAGCGCGCCATGCCTCTTAATTAAGAAGCCTGGCCTATTTGAATTTTTTTTTTTTTTTTAATCTTTTCTTTCCCCCAGCTGGAAGAGTACTACCACCGCCCAAGCTCTCAGCTTTTCTTTTTTCTCTTGTTTTCTCTGGTTTTCTTTCTTTCTTCTGCCATAGCTGAAGCTCAATTAAGCTTTTTTTTTTTTTTTTTTTTTCTTTCTCTTCTCCACCCGCCGGCCGTATATATACTCTCTCTCTCTCAAGTTTCTCTCTCACGACGTCTCCGATCCACTGCACGCAGCTAAACCCGTCGGCTATCTCTCCACCATCAATCTCTGGCCGTCATCCTCTCTCCCTCCGTTTCTAGCTCCTACAAGAGCTCCTCACAGGTATATATACATGCATCCTTGTATTTATTTATTTGTTTGGTTTGGATTTGGTGTTTGTATGCAAGTTTGGGTGATTACGTGCTAATTTCGTGTAATACGTTTGAAAAGAAAATAATTATGAATCTGGTTTTGTGCAAGATGGTTGATATATTTACATGAATTGATTCACTCTGTCGTTCCTCCCTAGCTATATGCATTTCAATTTTTTTTGTTATATATATATATACTGGCCATATACCCGGCCATATATATACTGTAAATATATAAATAAATAAAGAAATATATATATGGGTACTATATACGTATATATAGTATATATATGGCCGGGTATATATATTATATATAACAATTTTACATATATGTTATTATATATAACTTATTTAAATTTTTGCTTTGTTTGATATAGTTCTTTATTGTAAATTTGTTAATTAATTAGGTAATTCGTGCTATGTGTTATGATTGTTATTTGGTATGCACGTGGTATATATGAACAATCATGTGGTTTTGATCGGTTATATCCGGAAATGAGTAATTAACTTAGATTTATTTATTTAAGGGTTAAATACTTTAGACCCCCCTAGGGTTTCACAACTTTATTTTTTTCCCCATAGGATTTTATTTTTATTACAGGAGGTCCCTGTGGTTTTGATAATAGACCAAGTTAGTCCTCCGTCAGTTGACCGTTAGTTGACTTAACGGAATTTCACGTTGACCAATCAAATGTTGACACGTGGCACCTACTTAATTTTTTTTAATTAATAAAAAAAATAAAAAATAAAAAAGGAAAAAAGATT
>NC_081547.1:10716671-10725386 GCF_901000735.1 Corylus avellana | reverse complement strand
CCCCCATCCGGCCAGATGGGGGTGGCCAGGCCACCCCCAAATGGCCAAGGGGATGGCCGAGCCACCCCCAATCTTTTTTCTTTTTATTTTTTATTTTTTATTTTTATTTTTTTAGAAAATACATTTTTTTAAAAAAAAATTAAGTAGGTGCTACGTGTCAACATTTGATTGGTCCACGTGGAATTCCGTTAAGTCAACTGACGGATGACTAACTTGGTCTATTATCAAAACCACATGGTCCTCTTGTGATAAAAATGAAATCCCAATGGGAAAAAAATAAAGTTATGAAACCCAGGGACTAATTTAGTATTTAACCCTTTATTTAATTTGTTTAGTGATATATAATAATAAATGCATTTAAATTTAGACTTGTATATTGTTTAGGTTTTGCCCTATTAATACTTATAAATGTTATACGACCAAAAACTTTGACAATAGGAAAAAAAAAAATAATAAATAAATAAATTGACTTCGTACCCTAGCTAGATTTATTTTATTTAAGTCCCCGACATCTAACGAATGCATATATATTAAATTTGGGGAAAAAATGATAGAAGTTGAATGTGAATGAAGAATGTTTTTATTTTTATTTTTAAAAAGCAATATGTACATTAATTTGCAATTGTTTTTTATGTTAACCATAAAATTTATATGTACGATGAGTAAACGATATATAATTAATTGAGTAACTAGTATATGTTTAAAATTTTAAATGTGTGATTACTTTACATATGCTTGTACATATTTACTTATTTTAAATACTAATTCGGTTCGTAACGTATTTTGCAGAGAGATATGAGTTATAGAGGAAAGAGAAAAGCATAGAAGCAACCGACCGTGCGGTTGACATCTGGCGCCCAGGCATTGGGCTCATCCCCCCGGGCTGATATGGAGCAAGAAGGGTATAGACCAGTATTTCCACATCATGTGGAAAGGCAGACCCATGCGGGGCAGGACTTTGGCTTTGGTGGTGACATTCATGGAGATTCTCAGCATATTCTGCCAGAGCCGGAAACATCCACACCTTTCACGCTTGACTTCACGATGTTGAGCAATATGGGGATTGTTTCACATGGCCATTTTGAGTGGCACCCGTACCCCACCGGACCACAAGTGGATGATAGTGATGAGACACAGCCCCCCGATAGCAATGTGGGTGATGAGGATGGTGCCGCATAGGACACGCATCCCGATGATGCTGCTACACGCCTGTTGGCGGTGGACGAGGTTCGGACGATAGGTAAGTATATGTGCTAAAAAATTGTAATATTTTTTTTTATTTTAATATGTAGTTAGTTTAAATATGTAACTAACTTGTTTAAATCTGTAATGTATTAAATATAGATCAAAATGGTACCACCCGCTACCATGTTTTGAGTGTCAAGTCATGTCACAAGTTGTGGGAGATCCCCAATGGGCAAAGGATCGTGTGTGAGTATAACCCCGCGTGGCAGCCTGTGGGACAAAGCGCTTTCAAATTTAGACGGATGACCGGAGTATTCGTCAGGAGCAGTAATTATGTAAGGATTAGCGACGAGTGGAAGAATGTACCAGAGCGTAGGAAGGAGGATATCTGGGATGCCTTGATGGTATGTTATAATTAAATATTATTGTATTTATGATAGTTATTTGTATATTCATATATTTATCTCAAATATATGCTGTGTTGTTAATATAAATATACGCGTGAATTTATGCAGAAGCACTTCTATATCCCACCTGAGTGCGATATCGCAGCCATAAAACAGGATGCTTTCCTTGATATGGGAAACAAGCATAAGACTTGGAGGTATAAATTTAAGCAGAGTCTTCACATTACATCGGACGATACTGCGGCAATAGTGAAGACTAGGGTAGGGAAACAATTGTTATCCACGTACAACAGAACTGGCGTGGATATATTATTGGAGAAATAGTGTAGTAAAGAGAATCAAGTAAGTCACATATTTTATTGGGTTTAAGTCCTTAATTTTATTAAAATGAATGTGTTAGACTAAAATATTAATAATGATATTTGTGTAGGAATATGCTGCATATATGAAGGGAATCCGGTCCAAGAACAAAAAGCCTCACCGCACCGAGTCAAAGAGTTTTGCCAGGGCTACACATGAAGAAGTATGTGTGTTTTTTTGATTAGTTATATTTAAGTCCTTAATTTTATTAAAATGAATGTGTTAGACTAAAATATTAATAGTGTTAATTGTGTAGGAATATGCTGCATATATGAAGGGAATCCAGTTCAAGAACAAAGAGCCTCATTGCACTGAGTCAAAAAGCTTTGCCAGGACTACACATGAAGAAGTCTGTGTGTTTTTCTGATTAGTTATATATATATATATATATAATTTATGTTGATTATGTTTATGTTTTATTTGTTTAAGTTTTATTTGTTTATGTAGGTCATAAATACAGGGGCTCCGCCAATACGAGCGCAGTCTTACATCAATACACACGTGAAGAAGGATGGCGGATATCCAAATGACTTGGTCAGGGAGAGATGTGTATGCTACTAATAACCGATATATCTTGGTTAATATATATTTCTTTGTATTTTAATTTAATATTTCTAATTGCTTCTTTTATTGTGTACCCTATAGGAGAGGATGAATGAGTTACTTCCCACTGACCCTGCTGCTAGAAGATTTGTAACCGAGGGCACCATACGGTGGGCACCCGACGATGCGTACGCACAAGGGATCGGCAATAAGCCTGAGTACGTTGGTCGGGTTCGCCAAGTTGGAACAGGTATACTACTTATGCGGCTATGCGCGGCAGTATACACTCCTATTATAGACCAGTCACAACCTCCCGGGAGCTCTAGTGTCTCACAAATGATAGAAGCTGCACTACAAGCTAAGCAGGAGAAGCACAAGCAGGAGAGCCGCAGGGTGGAGATAGCTGCGCTATTAGATGCACAGTGAGAGCAGGTTGCTGTGCGGCTAGTTGAGAATGAGGCTAGTATTAACACTTTGTATGAGGCACGGTTTCGTCAGCTTGAGTCCCTGTTGCAGTCGAGGTCCGCATCCGATATGACTCGAGTTAAGGATGTGCCAGACAAAGAATCCCCAGCCGTTTTGGGGGTGAGATCGTCAGTGGGAAATGGATCAGGTAATGCAATTTTTTTTTTTTTTTGAATATATATCCTATACATACGAATTGGTATTATTTCTACTAGTAAACTTTAGTATTTTTTTTGCGTCTAATTTTAGAAAGATATTATTTTCCAGTCGGAATATATATATATATATATATATCTTTTTGGTTCGATGCTTATTATTTGTAGTTAGTGCATTTTTGGTTCTATTATAGTAATGTCATTTGGTTAGTATATATGTTAAAGTTGTTATAGTGCCCTTTTTTGTGTTTGGCTTAGGATCCTGATAAGAAAGGTACCTATTGCTTCCTGATTGATTGTTTTAGCATCTCCAGGCAATGCGGAGAGGTTGGAGAATGTGGAAGCTATTGACCTGGATTGAGCATTGTCTGTGAGTTTGTAGTTGGTAAACCTATTATATATTTTGTTTTTGTTTTGTTGATGTTTAACGTTACATGTGATTATGTCTATATTCGTGGTAACATATATAGTTTGGTTGTATATGATTGACGTAGAAATTACATGTTTGTGATATATGTAACTATGTCTATATGATAAATAGTAAGTATTTTTTTATGGATGTTTAATCAATACTTCGTTTAAGGTTTAATAGATTGGGCCTCTTGTAGGAGAGATAATGAGGTCAAAAGTATAATTGAGTGCTTCTTTTCATTAAAAAAAAAAAAAGAAAAAGAAAGAAAGGAGATAGAGAGAGAAGAGGAAGAAAAGAAGAAATGATCATTGTTTTCTAGATCATTGATGCAAAACCTATTCACATAGAAGTAAACATATAAATCATTGTACTCCACTTATTCAAGCAAGATTGGGAAGACGTTCACCTTTATAATTTGTATGCTTATTTAATGGTTTGGCTTCATAAAGGTCTCACTATATTTTGTGATAATGAGTTAGGACCCCATCAATCTTAATGGTTATCCTAATTTAGTTTTATTGTTGTTCATTTGAAAGAAAGTTAAGTTGAAGCATCTGAATGAAAGATAGAATGTGTTAAGTATTTGAAGGTCCAAACTTCCAATTATTCATTGAGATGATAACGGCCCCTAGCATGCAAGATGTCATGATTTCTTGTTTTTGTTGCCTATGCTTTCTTTTATTTTAGGAATTTTTTTCTTGTTCTTTTTACTATGTTCTAATAATTTTTGTTTCCCATGAAAAATTAGTTATATAGATTGCTTATTCTTGATTTGCGTTTCTAGGCTGCAGAAAGCCCTAGGGAGAGTGCTTGTCTAGAGGTGCCTATTATTCTCCTTTTAAGTCTTTTATCTTTTATACAGTCGGACATTCACACCCATATACATTAATTTTAGTGCTCTGTGTAAGGCTTTACCATCATTTATAAACAGGGAAAGGAGTCTCATTTGGTATCAAACATAGGCTTTGAGGATGACAATGGAGAGGTGACTACACTTACTTTGATATCCAGTTTTAGAGAAATTTCCTAGCCGTGGAATGTTATGCTTTATTAAAGTGTGATATATTACATCTGGTTGAGAAGAGAATTGGATAGGAATTGCACAATGTCTTCCTCCCTTTCTCTCTGCACCCCCCCAACCCCTAACACACACAAACTCTGCACTCATACACATGCATATACATGTACACACTTTAAGTTCAACTTGATGTTTGTTTACTTGTTTAGTTCAAACTTATTTTGTGCAATTTTAAATATGCTTCTATTTCGTGTTGGTACACATCATTAGATCTTGTGAAATTTGACTTTCACTCTTTTCTTGGACTTCTTTGCTTAGAAACGATCATTTTTTAGGTATTTAAGTAAAAATGCAACAAGAGTTCACTTATATTAAGAAAAAAGAATAAGAGAGAGTAAAAGATTTGCTTACATGGTAAGGGCTGGGGGTGGGGATAGTCTTAGGTTCATCAGCAACTTGATTAAATGGTCTCATGTTTTATTAAGTTTTTATGCCTATTTTTGTGGGTGGATAATGTTTTGCAGTCCTTTCTAGAAAATGATAGCTTGGAGTTTGAGGAGATAGTGAAGAAATATTCTGATGAACTATCTGAAACAATATTTTTCTGAAATCCTTCTCTAGAGTGGTTACACAATGAGGAACCTATTGCCATGTAATCAGCTTTGTCTGTCAGTTTGTAGTTGGTAAACTTATAAATATTTTGTTCTTATCTTGTTAATGTTTACCATTACATGTAATTATGTCTAGATTTGGGTTTGGTTGTTTGTAGTTTTTGTACAAAAGGCATGTTTGTGATTAATGTGGAGGTTCATTTTTTTATGGATGATTAATGAAAAATTCATTTAGGGTTTAGCGAATTTTTGATGGATGATTAATGTCGTTTCATGAATATATAGTTCAAACAAATGTGATGGATGATTAATGTGTATTACGTCAAAGGCCTTTCAAAATGTGAAAGGCCTTTCAAAGGCCCTACAAATTGGCCTTTCAAACAAATGTGAATGGCCTTGCAAACAAAAAATAAATCGTAAATTAAATAAACAAATGAGAAAAAAAAAGGACCTAATTTTTTGACGTGGTACTAGTGTCACGTCAAAAAATTTTGACGTGGGAGTTCTTCCGCATCAGAAAATTTTCTGATGTGATATAAGTGCCACGTCAGAAAATTTTTTGACGTGGCACTAGTACCACGTCAGAATTTTCTGACGTGCTACTGTTTGCCACGTCAGAAAAATTTTCTGACGTGTCATACAGTAAAACGTCAGAAAATTCTGACGTTCTAACCACTAACACGTTAGGAAAAAAATTTTATTTCTGGCGTGCTACTATTTGCCACATCAGAAAAATTTTCTGACGTGTCATACAGTAAAACGTTTAAAAATTCTGACGTTCTAACCACTAACACGTCAGGAAAAAAATTTTACTGACTTCTATGCTTCTGACATTCAACACACGTTAGAAAAATTTTCTGACGTGTCAGACACCATAAAACGTTAGAAATCTCTAGTAAAGAAAAAAATGTTTTTTTTTATAGTGTTTGAACATTAACAAATGTTTTCCAATTTTGACGTTATGACCATTTGGTCATTAACCCATTTATTTTTCTTTACCATTTGTGACCTTTGGAGTTATCAAGCTTTTATAGGATTTTGAGAACCAAGTTTTATAGTTGTAGTTTGGGGAAAATACATTTGACCCCTCCTGAACTATCCACTCATTTGCACTTTGACCTCAAATGTTTAAAAAATGACACTTGATCCCCCTCCCCAAAAACTTTCAAATTGTTGCAATTTGACTATATATATATATTTTTTCAAAATGCCACCATCCTAAGCTAAAAAAGTGACACTTGACCTCCCCTCCCCCCTAAAACTTTCAAATTGTTGCAATTTGACTGTTCTGATTTTTTTTCTTTCTTCAAAATGCCACCATCTCAAGCTAAAAAAAAAAATTAAAAATTAAAGGGTGGCCGGCCACCCTAGTTGGGCTAAGGGTGGCTTCGGCCACCCTAGACCGGACACCCCTTAATTTTTATTTTTTTAACTTGGGATGGAGGCATTTTGGTAAAAAAGAAAGAAAGTAAGAATGATCGAATTGCAACGATTTGGAAGTTGGGGGAGGGGGGGGTCAAATGTCACTTTTTAAACATTAGAGGTCAAAGTACAAATTAGTGGATAGTTCAAGGGGGTAAAATGTATTTTTTCCTTGTAATTTTTTACAGTTATGACCGTTTAGTCATTAGAACTTCTTTATGATATTAGAAAGTTTTCCAGCACTTATGTCTTATATAAGATCACTTTTTGTGAGAAATAATATGGTGTTTTCAAACACATTGGGAAAAATATATTTCATGCTATAAAGCTATATGTTATATCATTATCCCTTTCTACAAAACATTATTATGAAGTCCCCCATCTATTTTGATAAAAGGGTTGTTCTACTAGTCTTTGTTTTTGGAAGTGCGTCCTTAACGAAGGTAGACGCTATAATCTAATCTTGGGAGGTTGCGTGTCAAAGGATCCAATTGCACCGAGTTATATACTCTGAGAGGCACGAATTAACCTTTAAGGACAACACTTTTGCGTGATTCTATAGCATTGTGAGATCTTTCGATACTCTACTTTTCATCTCTTTGTATTTTTTTTTAAGGGGAAAATGCAGTTTACCCTATGAAGTTTCATAAGTTTTTCAATTTTAACCCTAAAGTTCAAAAATTGGCAATCTACCCCCTCTGAAGTTTAAAAAATTGGCAATTTAAACATTCCGTTTAATTTTTCCGTTAAATTGGACGGAAATTTTTTTAAAAAAGCCTGAGGGTAATGATGTAATTTCATAGATTTTCGTCAATTTTGACGGAAAAATTAAGCGGAAGGTTTAAATTGCCAATTTTTGAAACTTCAGGGGGTTAGATTGCCAATTTTTGAACTTTTGGGTTAAAATTGAAAAACCCCTGAAACTTTAGGGGGGTAAACTGCATTTTTTCCTTTTTTTAATTTCTTGTTAATATTCAGATTGTAATTATTTTATATCAATAAGAATTTGTGCACCATCCAAAATTATTTCCAACATGTTCAATCCTTGTAGGATGAACATTCAAACCTTGAGGAACTAAGGTTCGATGATGTCAAGGAAGGGATAATTAGGGTTTCAATTATGGATTACGGTTTTGATCGCATGATTAGGGTTTTTACGTGTGTAGATTTGTATTATAAGCTTATGGTGTCCACTATTAGAGTGTGGATTGCAGTGATTGGTGATTAAGATGTTCGGATGTGATCAGAATCAACCACAGTAAGAAAATGTTTACAAAACTTTTTTTATTCAAACATGCGATATGTCAGTGAATTGATTGTGTTTCATTTTTCAAGTAACTTGTCATGAGCCTATTGATTTTTATAATATGTTCATAATTGCTTCAAATGAGAACTTCCTATTATATGGTTTACAATAGATGAACAATATTTGCATAGTATGACATGACCGTGGGTTATGGGCTTAACCCTAGCTATGGTCATGAAGTTTATTTTTATTGCTCAGCCTTAGATTTAATGATTATTTCTAACATACGCCATTTGGGTTTTTTTTTTTTTTTTACATGTGGAAATAAACTGAAGAATTAATTTTACTCTGTTAAAAAACTTAAGGACTAATTTTATCACTTACGAAAATTTAAGGACTAGTTTGATACACACAAAAAAGACACTAATTTTGTTTTTAACCCTAATTTTTAATCACGTTAAAATTGGTGGAGTAGTTTTAAACTTTCTCAAAAAATATAATAAATATATTGGCAATCTCATAAATGTAAATTTTATCTAATAAAACAGAAAAAAAAAACGAAATTATTTCATATATAAGTAATATTACAATAGAAATAAATAAAATAAAAAAGGAAATACGTCAGTAGAGTTCTTCTCTATCTCCAGAAAAAGTCCTGGACAGATTCTTGCCATGAGAGCACAAGCATGAGCATCACCAAAACGCCGGCAAGCCCCCAGGAGGAGCTTCCAATTCTAAGCACCCAAGAAGGGTCCGGCGACGGAATTATTGAAGCTCTGCCTCCTCCCTGCGCAGACACGGATGACGAGCACGATGAAGTTGTTCTAATGGCAATTATGAGCCCAGCAAGAACCATGGGCAGAACAAATCCGGAACTCCATTTGGTCTCGT
>NC_081547.1:10693603-10716571 GCF_901000735.1 Corylus avellana | reverse complement strand
TGACCTTTGGAGTTATCAATGCTTTTATATAGGATTTGAGAACCAAGTTTTATAGTTGTAGTTTGGGAAAAATACATTTGACCCCTCAACTATCCACTTCCATTTGCACTTTGACCTCAAATGTTTAAAATGACACTTGATCCCCCCCCATTTGCACTTTGACCTCAAATGCTTCAAAATGACACTTGGATCCTCCCCCCCCCCCCCCCCAAAAAACTTTCATAAATTGTTGCAATTTGACTATATATATATATATATTTTTTCAAAATGCCACCATCCTAAGCTAAAAAAGTGACACTTGACCTCCCCCTCCCCCTCCCCCCCCCTAAAACTTTCAAATTGTTGCAATTTGACTGTTCTGATTTTTTTGTTTTTTCCAAAATGCCACCATCTCAAGCTAAAAAAAAAAATTAAAAATTAAAGGGTGGCCGGCCACCCTAGTTGGGCTAAGGGTGGCTTCGGCCACCCTAGACCGGACACCCCTTAATTTTTATTTTTTTAACTTGGGATGGAGGCATTTTGGTAAAAAAGAAAGAAAGTAAGAATGATCGAATTGCAACGATTTGGAAGTTGGGGGAGGGGGGGGTCAAATGTCACTTTTTAAACATTAGAGGTCAAAGTACAAATTAGTGGATAGTTCAAGGGGGTAAAATGTATTTTTTCCTTGTAATTTTTTACAGTTATGACCGTTTAGTCATTAGAACTTCTTTATGATATTAGAAAGTTTTCCAGCACTTATGTCTTATATAAGATCACTTTTTGTGAGAAATAATATGGTGTTTTCAAACACATTGGGAAAAATATATTTCATGCTATAAAGCTATATGTTATATCATTATCCCTTTCTACAAAACATTATTATGAAGTCCCCCATCTATTTTGATAAAAGGGTTGTTCTACTAGTCTTTGTTTTTGGAAGTGCGTCCTTAACGAAGGTAGACGCTATAATCTAATCTTGGGAGGTTGCGTGTCAAAGGATCCAATTGCACCGAGTTATATACTCTGAGAGGCACGAATTAACCTTTAAGGACAACACTTTTGCGTGATTCTATAGCATTGTGAGATCTTTCGATACTCTACTTTTCATCTCTTTGTATTTTTTTTTAAGGGGAAAATGCAGTTTACCCTATGAAGTTTCATAAGTTTTTCAATTTTAACCCTAAAGTTCAAAAATTGGCAATCTACCCCCTCTGAAGTTTAAAAAATTGGCAATTTAAACATTCCGTTTAATTTTTCCGTTAAATTGGACGGAAATTTTTTTAAAAAAGCCTGAGGGTAATGATGTAATTTCATAGATTTTCGTCAATTTTGACGGAAAAATTAAGCGGAAGGTTTAAATTGCCAATTTTTGAAACTTCAGGGGGTTAGATTGCCAATTTTTGAACTTTTGGGTTAAAATTGAAAAACCCCTGAAACTTTAGGGGGGTAAACTGCATTTTTTCCTTTTTTTAATTTCTTGTTAATATTCAGATTGTAATTATTTTATATCAATAAGAATTTGTGCACCATCCAAAATTATTTCCAACATGTTCAATCCTTGTAGGATGAACATTCAAACCTTGAGGAACTAAGGTTCGATGATGTCAAGGAAGGGATAATTAGGGTTTCAATTATGGATTACGGTTTTGATCGCATGATTAGGGTTTTTACGTGTGTAGATTTGTATTATAAGCTTATGGTGTCCACTATTAGAGTGTGGATTGCAGTGATTGGTGATTAAGATGTTCGGATGTGATCAGAATCAACCACAGTAAGAAAATGTTTACAAAACTTTTTTTATTCAAACATGCGATATGTCAGTGAATTGATTGTGTTTCATTTTTCAAGTAACTTGTCATGAGCCTATTGATTTTTATAATATGTTCATAATTGCTTCAAATGAGAACTTCCTATTATATGGTTTACAATAGATGAACAATATTTGCATAGTATGACATGACCGTGGGTTATGGGCTTAACCCTAGCTATGGTCATGAAGTTTATTTTTATTGCTCAGCCTTAGATTTAATGATTATTTCTAACATACGCCATTTGGGTTTTTTTTTTTTTTTTACATGTGGAAATAAACTGAAGAATTAATTTTACTCTGTTAAAAAACTTAAGGACTAATTTTATCACTTACGAAAATTTAAGGACTAGTTTGATACACACAAAAAAGACACTAATTTTGTTTTTAACCCTAATTTTTAATCACGTTAAAATTGGTGGAGTAGTTTTAAACTTTCTCAAAAAATATAATAAATATATTGGCAATCTCATAAATGTAAATTTTATCTAATAAAACAGAAAAAAAAAACGAAATTATTTCATATATAAGTAATATTACAATAGAAATAAATAAAATAAAAAAGGAAATACGTCAGTAGAGTTCTTCTCTATCTCCAGAAAAAGTCCTGGACAGATTCTTGCCATGAGAGCACAAGCATGAGCATCACCAAAACGCCGGCAAGCCCCCAGGAGGAGCTTCCAATTCTAAGCACCCAAGAAGGGTCCGGCGACGGAATTATTGAAGCTCTGCCTCCTCCCTGCGCAGACACGGATGACGAGCACGATGAAGTTGTTCTAATGGCAATTATGAGCCCAGCAAGAACCATGGGCAGAACAAATCCGGAACTCCATTTGGTCTCGTAATGGCGCGTGTCACTCTTCCGGCTCGCGTATAACGGCGACAGCACTATTGCAGAGGCTAGAGCAAGCACCATGGCTACCGACCTTTGAGATGAGTATTGGTGGTAGGTAGCCATTGGTGGGGTGCTCTTAAATGTACGTTAATGGTGAAATTGAAGATGGGAATTGTGGGGTATATGTAGTGGGAGGGAAGATGGTGAAATTGGAGGAGGAATCTAATTAACTGGAAAGCTTTGTTATCTGATGGGAAAAGTGAGAGGCAGGGGAGCCGTCCAAAAAGTGGAAAAGGAAAAAGGTGAAGAAAATAAACTAAGGATAGAATTGGTGGAAAGGTGAAAAAAGATGGTAATTTTAATTAAAGAATTGAAGGGGATTGATGAAGTAAGGTATATTTCTATCTTTTTGGTCGCGTTCATACGAGACCACAACACACAAGTAATTGCTAGCTGTGCAAAATTGTTATGGGATCTACTTTTCCATCAAACCAAAAAGATATATGAAGGAAAATGCATCTAGTCAAACATTGCCACCTTAAAAATTCCGTTTCACTCAAAACAAATAAGGAAGATTAAGGTTATAAACAAATTTTACAGAAAAACTTTTATAAACTGATTTGTGACATAACATAATATGGCTTAAAATAGTGTTGTGTTTAGTGTTCTCAAGCTCATTTGGTCGATTTCAATAAAAAAAAGTCGATAGAAGTGCAAATATTTGTGCCTATTTTGTGTTTTATTGGGTTGCAACAGATCTTTTTCGGACAGTATTCTTATTTTTTTTTCCTTCTTTATGTTCCTATTGTTAGTGGGAGGATCCCCATTTTCTTTTTGGCCAAGTTAGGGCTCTTTTTGTTATTGCTTTGTTTCTTTCTTAAGTTATTGGACCCAAAAAAAAAAAAAAAAAAAAAAAATCCCCCTTTGTTGAGATGGTGGATTGAATAAGTGATGGGGCCAGCTGGAAGCGACGTATATTCTCACCTCATAAAAGAAGGCTTGATTTCTTGCTTCGGTAAGTTTTTCAACAATGAAAAGTTCACCCGCACGAAAAGTTTGTAGTTTTGTATGTCGTGCTGTACAGCTAATTTTCTTCTATTGTATGATAGTAAAATCTGAGTGTACTGAGGTTTTGGATTCATAACAATTTTGTAATCCATCTTTGTTGTTGTTATTATGTGTAGTATCTTGTCTTATTTATCGTAATTATGGCCTTTCACACAATTACTTTCAACTCAAGCAAAAGATTTACTCTCTTGGCCCGACTCTTAATATGATCGAGCTCATTTTTCTGAGACTTTTTGTAATACCTTTACTCCAAGTGATATGATATTGTACGTTGCACGATTTTATTATTGAGTTTACCTCCAAAAAACCTCATACAATTTAGAGAGAATATATTTCATATAAACACATCATTTTTTTTATGCCCAAGCAATGTGAGACGTCACAATCAACCTCTCTTAGGACTTAGCGTCCTTGCTGGCGACCCTCATGGGCTTGTTCACGCTCCCCGCATCTCAGATTGGACTATGGCTCTGATACCATATGTAACACCCCTAACTCCAAGTGGTATGATATTGTTTGTTTTGGGCTAAGCCCGCACGGTTTTATTATTGGGTTTACCTCCAAAAGGTCTCATACTATTTAAAGAGAGTATATTCCATATAAACACATCATCTTTTCCGTGCTCAGGCAATGTGGGATGTCACAATCACCAAAGAGCTAGCTAAAGCTAATTGAACAAAATATAAGACTTTTTGAGCAGGAATTCCGCAACGAGTAGGAGTATACAAGCTTTTGTAGTTATTTCTTCTTAACCGTAGCCATCCCCACTACTCTTTAATCGCCTATCAAGCAGTGGGTGTTTTGTGTTTCTTTTAGTGTTTTGAGCTTTCTTTAAACCTATTTTAGAGTATATTTTAGACATGTTTTAGTGTTTTCAAATATTAAAATCCATATTTTCAAACATCATGCCACATATCTGGCAGTCATTCAAAAAGAGAAAACCTACTTGAAACAGGAGAAAACAAAACCAGACTGATGGCAGATTATGTATTCAAAGGCAGTTCTAGCTCAACCCAAAACATCATTACAGAGAAAATTTGAGTCTTTGACCAAAATACTCATGACATGTGCTCCAATACCTAACACCAAGAAAATAACAGAAAGATAGATTGTCATTTTTGTCATGCCACTAATCCCCTTAGTTTAAATAATGATATGCAAAGAAAAAGAATTTTGGCATATGTATCAGTGCTTCTCATAGTTTTGAATCTAGAAGAACAAAATGCGATCATTCTTGACAACACTTATTATGGTTTACTTATGCTTTGATATTTCTGAAGCTCTAAGGGATGTTGGGACAGCCATATCTTATATAGTTATTAGCAGTTAACGGTTATTAACCACTCTGCTTGTACATTCCTAACAACGAATAGTATCTAAACAAGGTCGATCGTTAAGACTTTTGCAAGAGTGCCATGTCCCATTTACACAAAAAATGCCACAACTTGTAAGAAATTAGGTGTAGAAGTTGATTTGAATGAAGCCATGGAGGCATTAGAAACCAAGATGTTTATATATAGAGGGCTGCATATACTTTTCACGTAAAAATCTAAAAACAAATGTATTTTTTAAGAAATAAAATTTTAAGACAGTTTAATTTTTTGAACTTCCATGCGATTTGACAAATTTCTCAAACTTTTAAATATCTCATTTTGAGCACCTAAGCTTTCAATTGCTCTCAATGTGGACCCTCCCGTCAGATCTTAAACGTTACATGACGTTTATACCTTTGACTTTTGTATAAAATTTCAACTTTACCCTTAATTTCAAAACGCTTTTTTTTATTTAACAAAAAATGAAAATCAGGGATATTTTGATTTTTTTGGTATTTTTAACAACTAAAATTGATGGAAGGGTTTACATTGAGAGCAATTGGAAGTTCAGAGGTCCAAATTGAGGGATTTAAAAGTTTATAAGAGGTTTATCAAATCGTGTAAAAGTTTAGGGGATTAAAAGTGAAGTTTTCCCTAAAAAAAAAACATATTTTAATCGGTACTATCCATATCCAGAAGTTACAATGTGAGATCCCATGCACATATAAAACTACAATGGTATGGGAACACGTACATGTTTGGAGAAGAGTCGTTGGGTAGAAATAGGATTTTAGATTACGAATAACTTTTGGTGGTCTTCAATACACCGAAGACGTGGAGAAACAAAGTGTAATTTTTACCTTTTCAAATTGTAATTTTTTAAAAATTACACTATCAAATTGGTACATTTTTTACGATTTGATTTGAAATTACATTTTTATCGATAAGAATGCAGTGTCAAACCCTCATCAAATTGTCTACAAGAAATAGTTCAATTGGCTGGGGGCCATGCCTTATGAAGGGGTAGCTTAATCGTCTAAGAACTACGCCTTATAAATTAAAAATATATATATATATTTTTAATATTTAATTAATTTTTTGTTCATTTTCACATAAAAAATAGGCAAATTCATCGTGAATAATTTACAAAGGAAATAAACAAGAAACGAATGTGTAGTCCCTAAGAGGTAGTTCAATCGACTAGGACCACGCCTAATGAAGCAATGGTCGCTAGTTTGAATCTTCCTCTCTTCTCTTGTGTAATAAAAAAAAAAAGAAACGAATGTGTAACCGACATAACTCACCCTTATGGCCTTGTGGTTGTGGTGGCTTCATTCACTGGTTTTCAATTTTCAGTGGGAAAAAGCCACGTCTGAAGTCGCCACAAAACAAAAGAGTGAAAAGACAACAAGCAAACTACGTCAAAGCCCACAATTATCCACTGAATTGACCAAACACTCCCTCCTCCCAATTTCCCAATTCCAGTACTTTAAGCCAGCTCCTCATCCCTGCAAATTTTCTCCACGTGCGCCGATCGAATGTAACCTCCCTAACAACTGACGATGTCTTCGCACGAGCAAGCCCTCGTGTCCCTCCTGTCCCAACTAGCGCTCTCCTTAGATGGCGCCGTTTTGGGCATGGCCTTGGCCTACGCCGCCGCGCGCTCCGTTCTCAAGTTCACCGCCACGTCGTCCGCTCTCCGCAAAATCCGCAGGGCTCCATCGCTCGAAGTCTCGGACCTCCGCTCAATCCTGCCTGTCGAAGACTCCTCCTCCGGCCCGTCACAGCAGTCCGATCAAATGATTGTCGTCGTCCGCGGCACCGTTGAGGCCAAATCCGCCGTCGATCTCAACTGGAAGAGCTTCAAGCCCAATGTCTTGGTCTCACAGGAGTCCGGAGACAAAGCCGTTATCGTTCAAAGGACTCAAACGGTGCGTTTCTTATTGTAACTGCTAAAAGAGAATCTATAAACTGTGTTTGGTTGCTGAGAAATTGTTGTTTATTCGCGCTTCTGTTTGTGAAATTTTACTTGATTCTGAGTTTGGTTGTCGAGAAAGTGTGGAAATAGGAAGGGAAACACGGCAATTTATAAGAATTTTCTTGTTTTGGGGGCTAAGATTTTCTACTTAAGCGGTGTTGTAGAGGCGTAAAACTTGAAAACTGTTCTCTTCCTTGGATACTACTGATTAAATTTTTGAAGTTTGTCAATTGTGCTGATTCTGAATTTTTTATTTTTCTTAATTTAATGATCTGTTTGGTTTTTGGGAAAGCATAGAAAGAAAATTGAGGCGAAAAGAAAAGAAAAAATGATATTGTGATCATGAAGCTATCGTTTCTGTAGTTTTTGCCTGTCAATATTGAAAAATGAAGAACTCCTCAGCAAGAAACTGTTTTTACTTACATTTTAGATTGACAGCAACGAACTTCTCGATTGCTTAAAGGAGTATAGCTTTACAATTTTCCATTGGTTTTTGTGTCCATTCTATCTAGTTGGTACACTAACATTAGCTGAGTTATGAAAGAACTCTTGTATTGACTTTGTGATTTATATGTTATGCAGTGTATCTACAATGAATGGAAGGGCTTTTTTGGCTGGACTTCTGATCTACGCGCAATATTTGCGAGATCTTGGAGAGAGCAAGAATCAACCTCATTAAGAACGGTAAATTTGTAACATCTTCTTTAGTTCACATGGATATATGGTGAACTTTTTCATTTATTTGTTTACTATAGACATGCTCTAAAAAAAATGTTATATATCTTTGCTCAGGAAAATTTGACATGCGTAAATTACTAGTCTAGAATGGTTTGATGTTATACCAGCTAATTGTGTATTTTTTTTAGAAGTAAACGAGATATCATAGAAAAGTGCAAAGGGCGCAATCCAAGAATACAAGATGTTTACCAGATAGACACCTAGCTAGAAAGAAAAAGAAGGTTAAAAAAATCATGAAAACTAAGCACATTCAGATCTAAAGCCACTGTCTAGTCAAAAAGAGTTTTGAGAAAGAAAGACTTTAGTTCCACCACCGTCCTTTTGCGGTCTTCAAAACTTCTATAATTTCTTTCCCTTCAAAGACACCAAAAAAGGCAATCAAGAACTATCTTCCAAGCTGTTGCACTCTGAGGGTTACTGCACAACCCTCTTCAACAAGCGAGAAGATCTACTACTCTTTTAGGCATAACCCAAGCTAAAGCTAACACGGTTGAAAATAGAATTTCTTAAGGCACTAGCAATCTCTAAATAGAGTAGATGATAAAATAGCATTTCATAAGGATTGGCACCCAATGTTATTAGACCCCACAGAAAAGTTTGAAAGAAGGCCCCCATCTAGAGTAGCAGATAGTATTTTATTAAAGGTCTTCATGTCGATGACAAATAGCAAAAGACAAAGGATCTCCTTGTCTTAGACTACACGAGTTACTGAAGAATTCAGAAGGAGTACCACTCACCAAAACAGAAAAGCACACCGAAGAAATACAATATGCTATCCAAGAACGCCATTTTACTCCAAAACCACACCTCCTCAATAGATACAATAAGAACTCCCAATTGACATGATAGTAGGCCTTTTCAATGTGTAATTTGCAAAGCATACCTGGCTCGCCCGATCTAATCATACTATCCAAGCATTCATTAGCGATAAGAATGAAGTCTAGGATGTGCCTACCTTTGACAAACGCATTTTGGGGCTCCGAAATAATCTTCTCTGCAATCCTTTTCAACCTATTGGCTAGGACTTTGGCAATAATGTTGTAAGCTTCACTCACTAGACTAATAGGTTGAAAATCTTTGACATCAATAGCCTCGGGTTTCTTCGAGATGAGAGCAATGAGAATGACATTAAGACTTTTTTCAAACTTGCTTCTGGCATGAAAATCATGGAACGCCCTCATAATATCTTCTTTAATCACATCCCATAAAGCTTGGAAGAAAGCCATAGTAAACCCATCAAGACTCGGCACCTTATCACTGATCATACCTCTCACCACCTCAAGTACCTCACTCTCCTCAAATGGTCTCTCTAACCAAGTGGCATCTGCCTCATCAATGGAATCAAAAGCAAGGACATTTGGCTTGGGCCGCCAACCAAATTGTTCGGTAAACAATCGATCATAGAATTGCAAATTGCACGATGTGATCTTTGATCTCAGTTTGATCGGAGGTAACTGAGCCATTTACCATCAGTGACTCAATGGAGTTGTTTCTTCTATTCGAGCTAGCCACTCGATAGAAAAACTTCGTACATTTGTCACCCTCACTTAACCAAAGCGCTCTCATCTTCTGGCTCCAACTCATCTCCTCCAATATGACAACCCTCTCCAAATCACTGATAGCTTTGTCTTTTCCTCAACTTCTCTTCATCACATAAGATTGTCTCCTTCATACCATCAAGAACACGTAGCTCATCTAAGAGATTCTTCGTTTGGTTCTCCTCATTACCAAACACATGCTCATTCCATACTCTTAAATTAGCTTGCGAGCCAAAATGAAGCTTGGCGGGCCTTGAAAATGATAGGAAGACTGCCATTTCACCCTGCCCACAAAGCCTTCGGCCTGTAACCACATATTCTCGAACTTGAAATATCTTCTACCACTTTGAATGCCTCAACAATCGAGAAGAAGAGAAAAATGGTTTGAGCAAAGTCTAGACAACATTTTTTGAGACAAGTTAGGGAACTAGGCTTCCGAATCCGAAGAGACAGAATCTATCAATTCTAGAACACGAAGGGGGGTCACTGTTGGTTGATCACGTAAAAGTTCCTCCAACGAAGAAAATATCCATTAGGCCATGTTCAAAAAGTAAAGTTCAAGCACTCCACCAAAGGAGGACACAAACGAGCTTCACCTGATATTTGACTAGGAAACTGACTGACGTTGAAGTCTCTCCAATGTAATGCACCCTGCCAAGTTCCACCAACTAATGAGGCCAACCAATTCCTCTCCTAAATACCTTATATCACAATCAGAATTGGGCTCATACCCCGCTGCACCTCCTCTGGTAAGGAGCACCTCCTCTGGAAAGGAATAGAGAGGAGAAAAATCTGGCAAAGGAACATTCTTTCCCCCTTTAGCTACAAAAGCTCACTCCGAACAACAAGGAGCTGAGACAACTCCTAAAGAGCCCATACCGGATGTAGAGCTTATATGACATACTAATGAGATGTATATCATTAGTATTTAGAATATCAAATAAAATGCCTAAAGAATCATATGAAATTTCTGTAATAAGAATGGTGTGGAGGGTTAGGTCGTATGTGAAGAACCCACTTTAGTGCATTTGAAGCTTACCATTAAAAAGAAGAAAAAAAAAAGAAAAAAAAAAAGAAAAAAAGGAGATTTAGTGCGTTTGACTATGTTGTTGCAAGGTGATGTTTAGATGTTGCTATCGTTTTTGTCAAAGGTAGAAGGTGACCTCAAGGTGCCAAGTTCTTTTATCACCCTAAGCATGAAGCTCTAAAAAAGTGCTTGCCTGAGTGAGGTTAGGCGCCAATTTCTAAATATAATTAGTCTACACGTTTATGAACTCAAATTATAACATGTGATGATAATGTTCATTCTAATTCAATTGTTATCTCAAAAACTGTTATCTTTTTTTTTCTTGATAAGAATATTTTTGTCCCCAAGGGGGAGGGGGAAGGGGAGATTCGAATTAGTGTGCTCCACTTTCTGAGGCGTGGTCCCTAGTTGATTGAGCTATCCTTTAGAGAGGCCTCAAAAACTGATATCTATTTATAACTTAAAAATGTTTTACAAATTAAGCCAAGTTAAGATTGTATATTTTGCTACTTGTTTTTGTTGAAGAGAAAAAAAAAATGCTTAGGTTTATGAGTTTTTGTTTGAAATAAAAGAGGTTTTTTAAAGTATAATAAAAAATAAAAAAAAACTTTTTTAAGCTTCAAGACATAATTCAATTTGATAGAAGTTAAAAAAGAGATGTAAGCAATTTATAATTTTTGTATGTTTTACACAGTAAAAATGAAGGAAAAGTGGCTATGAAGTGCATGTGCTTCGTGTATATATATATATACAATAGAGCTAGATAGATAGCTAGATAATATGGAGGAAAGGAAAGTAGTACTGGAAAAAGGGGAAAGTTCCAGATATGCACTCTCTCCATGGTAATTGCATGTCTGGGAAAAAGAAAAAAGAACCTATGACATGCTTCGTGTGTGTGTGTGTAAATAATATATATATATATATAGAGAGAGAGAGAGAGAGAGAGAGAGTTTAAAAAGGCGCTTGAGGCTTCAGAGGAGCCTTGGTGGCAGCTTGAGGGAGGGAGGGAGGGGGTTTTTATGTGCACTAGAGTTTTTGTTTTGGACACAGGTCTGTTTCTACCTGA
Organism: Corylus avellana; assembly: GCF_901000735.1. NCBI lineage: Eukaryota > Viridiplantae > Streptophyta > Magnoliopsida > Fagales > Betulaceae > Corylus > Corylus avellana. The sequence goes on along the minus strand of NC_081547.1, from coordinate 10,705,222 downwards.
TAGTTTCTTTTAATTTCCAAATATTAGGACCTGGAACAGCCTCTTATGGCCTTTTCTGATGTGTACCTATTTTGAAAGGTATTTGCTTCATTATGGTAGGTTGAATGGAATTTAGGGCCTTTTGCATTGCAGCTTTTGTGTTTGAGATAGTGAAGACCCTTATCTCTTTCATATGTTTTCTTTTACAGGTTCCTTTTGTTCTTGTTGAAGGTTATGGATGGCAACATTCTGATTTTGTTGTTGTGAACATGGATGGCTCAAGACATCCCCTCCCTCTCACAACAATTTATCATCAACTGCAGCCCATTAGTGCTTCTCCATATACGTTCCTTCAGGCACTTTTTGGTCATGAATATCCTGTGAGTTTGGAAAATCAAATCTTGTCTTTGTTAATGTGTCCACGAAAAATTTGTTTCTATCTTGAATTGGAAAGCCGCTTGTGATCCTTAATTCTGCAGCTCCATTTTTTTGGGCTCTTCCGATATGCTTATTTTCTATTGCAAATTTTTTACTCGCTTCTTTTTTAAAGGTTGGCTTGCTTGACGAAGAGAAAATCCTTCCATTAGGAAAGGATATCACTGCTGTTGGTGTGTTCAGTTTTAAAAATGGAATTCCTGAGATCAAGTCATGCAAGGATCTTCCCTACTTTTTGTAAGTGAATTCATTCTAGGTTTTGTAGTTGGTAAATTCCATGTGGTGAATTTGGAGCGGTGTTTCCTGCTACAGCTAGGACTTCTGCTAAAGTTAACTGATCCAAATACTGTTGCCCTTGAATATAATTGTGTTCAGTGAGGATTGGGTGGTCTGTGAAAATGTCAAGGAATCAGTTGGGCGGACACCATTATATTTGTGCTTCCATCTCTAAGTGTTCATGTACCACTTGAGATTTGGTCTATTTACCACCTTTCTGTTTTGAAGTTTTAAGTTTGTATTGATATAGATTGGCCTCATCTGTTCATTATGAATTAGTCGTGTTTGTTAACATTCGAACTCTCATGTCTTGCTGTAGGAGGGCTAAATGTATAGTGCTTGCACAGCTATCCAAGTGATATATAGGCATTTTTATATCTGTGCTTTGAGGCACTGCTTTAAGTGGAATAATTGGTGTCATGATGATTTTTCGCAGGTCTGACATGACCAAGGATCAGATGATCATAGATCTTGCCTTCAGGAGCAAAGTACTTCTGTGGAGTTGTATTGCTCTCGGTTCACTGTCAATTGGTGTACTTGGCTATGCAGTTGTGAGGTATAATACCTTCAGCATAGTGGAGCATTATGCTTTAGATATGTTCTTTTCCTATAATGTCCAATTCTGTGACCAACTCTCGATATTCCTCTTAAAACTAGATGTTGCATTCTATTTCACTTACATTCAAACTAGCATGAACATAATAATCATGTTCTTTTTTTTTTTTTTTTTTCTTATGCCATCTAAATTTCATATCCTTCAATTAAAATGCTGTGAATTACAGCATTGAGAAACAAGGTTAAGTATAGAAAGAAAGGATTGATCTGATTGTTATCAGAACTGATACGTTTTCAATACATAAATATATAATGCTCTTCAGGAATTGGAATCGATGGAAAGAGTGGAGGCAACAAAGACAGCTCCAGCAACCAAGACAGGCCGCAAGTGATGACGTGCACTCTCGGGTTGCAGCAGAGGAGGAGGAGATGGGAGAAGTTCCAGATGGAGAGTTGTGTGTGATCTGTCTGATGAGGAGAAGGCGATCTGCATTCATTCCATGTGGGCATATGGTGTGTTGCCAACGCTGCGCCATCTCAGTTGAACGGGAATCGACACCCAAGTGTCCTGTCTGTAGGCAGGAAATACGGAATTCGTTGCGGATATATGATTCTTGAGGAGTTTGCTTATGTGGGACGAGTCTCTGTATTTGTCAGATACATGTAATTGTTGTTCTCCCCTTGTTCCAGGCTTTAGGGGTTTAAGGAGGTATAGTTAAATCTTTTTTTGTGGAAATAAGTTTATAGGGAAATCTGATGTGAATATATCAAGCAAAGTGATGCATATTGCTTTGCTTGGTTACTGAGATGTGACTTGTTAGAATTCTATAATAGGTTGAGAATTGTAAATTGTGTAAATTATACTTTCTTTACCCTTTCTCTGCAACTTTTTGACTAGTGACTTGAAATCTAAAGAATGGGTTTTGGGATTAAGATCTCCTAGGAATGTAATTTTATTTATCCTGGGTCATTCCTTGTTAATGAAAGGTTAAAATTTAAACACATCATTAAAAATGATTAGCCACATCATGTGTGAAGATCTTAGGGGTGGCTGAACCATCTTATGGGTGGCCAATTTACCCAAACACCTTTAAATCAGATAACGAGGGTAATCGACTAATTCCAAGATAACTCACTCTCTCAAGTCTATTTCGGGTAGTCAGACCAATCCCAAAAGAAGTTTAGGGGGTGTTTGACAACTTTTGAAACAATTGATGAGGTGTCGATCATCCTTGAAATAGTTAATGGGGTTGTCAACCACTCTCATTAGCTAATTTGAGGTTAGTCAGCCACTCCCATAAGCTATTTTGGGGTGATTGACTATCCCAAAGCATGTTTGGGGTAGGATGACTACCTCTAAAATTGTTTTGGAGTTGATTCAGTCGCCCTCAAAAGCCTTCTTTAAAATGATGCTTATGTCGGTTTTGTGACTTATGACAGAGAGTTATTGACCACCCCAATTAGTTGTTTTGAGAGTGATCAACCATCTCCAAAAATGTATTTGTGATGGTCCATCTACCTCTAAAAACTTCACGTGAGGCTGTGCCTATTACGATATCATGAGAGGGGAAATTGACTACACAAGTGATTAGCAATGGAGATTAGGGGGTTATCTTAAAATGGGATAGAATAGTTTTGATTTTTCATATTCTTTTTTTACATGATTTTTGACATGGCAAAGACTGAGTTGTTCATTTGTTGATGAACAGAGATTGAGAGACTTGTAGTCCGTTGCAATTTTTAAGAATCGTAAGGGATGTCAATCTAGGGTTCTATATTACTTTTGTCCGTTTGGTTCATTGATTTGATGAAAGAAACAATGAATTTCATCAAAGGGATAAATATATTTTTGGTTCCTGTAATTTGAAGTTTTGACAAATAGCTTCCTAAATTTTAAAAAGTGATTAATCACTCACAGGTGTAAGCAAAAAATAACAAATCAGCTATTACCATTAAAAAAGTTGACATAATCTATTAATGTATTAAATGAGGGTGGTCGAATTACTCCAAATGAATAAATAAATAAAAATAAAATAAAATTTGTGGGGTGGCCGAACTAGGGATGTCAATACGGTTACGGTTAGCGGTTATTGGCAATAAATGCTATCCGTAACCGCCTTAGCAATTAATGAAATAGGTAACTGCTCGCTAACCACTTTTTTAAAATTAGGTTTTTTGAGCCTTTTTGGGCTTTTTTTTTTAATTACTGTAGCATTTTTTACCCTCATTTGTTTTTTGTATTTGGGGGAACTTCACTTAACCCCCCTATACTTTCGTGTTTTTTGCAGACACCCCCCCATTGTTCAAAACCTCTCACTTTGATGTATCCAACTTTCGTTTCCTTTCACTTTGCCCCTTCCGTTAGGATTTTCTGTTAAATCCTAACGGAAAGGGTGGAAAATTACAATCGTGCCCTTATTTTTTATTAAAAAAAAAAATTAAAAAAAAATTTAGGGGTAGAAAGGTCTTTTACTAAATCTACCGTTTGATTTAACTGCAAAAGCTAACGGTAGGGGTGTATTTGAAAGGAAACGAAAGTTTGATACACCAAAGTGAGAGGTTTTGAACAATAGGGGGATGTCTGCAAAAAGCGCGAAAGTATAGGGGGGTAAGTGAAGTTTCCCCTTTGTATTTTTAGTGTTTTCTTAGGCCCAATTGCTATAAAAAAAGCCCATATTGAAAAATCAAAAATATTTGACCACAAATTTACATTTACTTGTACTTAAAAAAATACCTTAAATATTAAATCATAACCGGTTAACTTTAAAAATAAAAAAAATAAAATCAACACAAAATATGAAAAAAGTTCAACACAACATATAAAAGAAGTTCAAATAAAACATATAATATATATGATTATATGTCATATTATATATGATCATATGTATTATTTGTTATTATACAATCATATGATTTAATGATCAATTCATCATGTGATATAATCATATCAATTATAGTGATAATATTACTAAAATTAGAATAATAATACATTAATACTTCAATTATGTTTATAAGTGACACATTGTTTAATCCAATATCAATTACTTAATTTGATATTATATGAATCACATTATCATTGTACATTAATAATATGATTAACTTGAATAAAGTATTCGAATTTTCATTGAATCATATGATTAAGTATTGATATTATACATTTATATTATTCATATGCATATATGTATAATTATAATTTATAATATATATATAGACTTATAAGTTTAAAACATACATTAGAACTAAGTCTTTATGTACTTAATTGTTGTATTAGTATGAATTGGTATACTTATGACTTATGTCATATTATATACATATAATTTGATATTATATAATCATATAAATTAGAATGATAATACATTAATACTTCAATTGTGGTTATAAGTAACACATTATTGAATCTAATACCAATTACTTAATTTGATTTTATACGAATCACATTATCATTGTACACTAATAATATGATTAACTGGAATAAAGTATTTGAATTGTCATTGAACTATATGATTAAGTATTAAGCATATACATTTATATTATTCATATGCATATATGTATAATTATAATTTATAACATATATAGACTTATAAGTTTATAACATACATTATAACTAAGTCTCTAGATACTTAATTGTTGTATTAGTATGAATTGGTATACTTATAAGTTATGTCATATTATATATGTATAATTTGTTATTATATAATCAAATGATTTAATGATCAATTGATCATGTGATATAATCATATAAATTACAGAGATAATATATTAATACTCAAATTATGATTTAATTATCTAAAAAAAAATTGTGATTTAATGATAAGTGATTATGTTATATGTACAAATATTATTATAATTATAATTATAAAAATATATTATACAAAAAGGCGGTTAGCAGTTACGGTTAGTAAACTCAATAACTTCTAACTGCTAGACGGTTATAGCGGTTAGGCGGTTAGCGGTTAATAAGGTTAAGCGGTTATAGCGGTTAGTGGGCGGTTTCTGACCGCCCACATTGACACCCCTAGAACTAACCCCAATGGCCATAGGGGTGATTTGGCCACTCCCTCCGGCATGCTTGATTTGTGTTCATGTGATATAGTAACGGATTCTATAACTTTTTAATTAGTAGAGACTAATTTGTTCCTTTTTGTTTACCTCATATAGTAATTAATCACTTTTTAAAACCCAAACAATTATTTGTCAAAACTTCGAACCACGCGGACAAAAGAAAAAGAAAAGAAAAGAAAAGAAAAAAAAAAAAAAAAACATTTTTCCCATTATCAAATGGATAGAAATTTCCTCCAAACTGGTTTAGAGGAAATTTCTTTCGACCCACTCCAATAAGTAACAAGTGTTATCTCTTACATGTTTTTTTTTAATATTTTAAGTGTCATTTATTGTTATTCCATTACTTTAGAAACCCAAACATTAATTTTTTAGAAACCCAATAATGTTGAATGACATTTGTCATTTATTGGAGTGGCATAAAGGAAATTTTCTCTAAATTAGTTGGGAGGAAATTTATGTCCCAAATGAACATAACAAATTGGTCAGGTGGCGTCTGCACTTTCAAGTGGGCCACACCGAACACCCTTTGATGGGATGAGGAGGGCGAGGGATGATGGGAGAACGCGAGGCGGTAGTCGAGTGTTTGACTCAACTTCTTCTTCATCGTCTTTCCTCTTTTCTCACTTCTCTAAAAGATGCTATCATCCCAAGCACTTTCAAGTATTTAGCAGTCATAATCCATTGAGAAATCCAGCATTTTTTCAACAAATTAGGACTTTTAGGCATATGAAAGGCAAAGTACAACCTTAAAATGGCAAACAAAAAATCGAGCTATTATACCTTCAAAACAAACAAGAAAGAAAAGAAGACAATCCCACCAAATCTTGGAGCCACACTTGGACGCAATGATCATTTTTACAGCAAAAGAGGAAACAGCCGACAGGCAGATCAAGCAGATGAAGGGCAAAAGAGTGCCTAATTCAATACTCTTACAAGTTTTGCATGGAACGGAAGGAAGAAAAGCATAGACCTTTTCAAGTGTCCATAGTTTTCACACCCAACTTCCACAAAGAAGAGAAAGAAACAGGCTGCCCTTTCCACCATAGTCCCACAAAACCATCCTTCTCTTCCATTCTCATCTCCCAATTACTATCGTACTTCCTCAACAGAGCTCAAGCACCATCAATGGCATCCTCTCCAAACACCTCTCCTACAAACCCCACGCCTCTCATTCTTTCACACCACTTCTCTTTCCCTTCATTCATGTCTCCCGTGTTTGTCAAAGCCTTGGCTGCCTCTACTTCCATCAGTCTCCTCTTCGCACTCTCTCCCCTTGAAAGCAGAGCTCGTCGAGTCCAAAAACCTCCACAAGTACTCCACTAGCCGAGAGAACCCGATCGCAAAATCCCCACAATTGTTGCAGCTACATTCCATGTTATTTTCACTTAGAATCACACCATTTGGCTCCATTCTTCTTAGTGATCTCAAGAACTCTGTTCTCTCATTTGGGGAGTTGTGATTCAGGTGGTGAAGCCTGAATTGGGCACAAACTATTAAGGTTTCATCAGGGGCTGTTTTTATGACTTGCGCATTTAGGCTCTGCAATAGATGATTGTCGAGCAGGTTGATCTGCAAATTGACATTCATGGACTTGGCGAAACCGAGAAGCCGAGAGGAGAAGTTGTAACATCCCCAGCCCGTTAAGGCTGAGTTTGCCACTTTTCTTCTTTTACAACAAAAGTTCTTGCAAAGATCTATAAGGTCTATCAGAGTACTTGATTTTAAAGGATACGAAAAATGTATAAAACATTATTCAAGAGATTTTATTACAAGCGAAATTAGAAAACATTAAACTGTAGTTGCGGAATATCATATCATTACAATAACTTATATGAAAAGACTTTGAAAATTAATAATTATTCCCACCCCATTCCGGCCTCCTATTCCAGCATCCTTTCTACCTGAAAACAAGAAATAAAACTGAATGAGCCCAAAGGGGGCCCAGCAAGTAAAATCCACAACCATAAATGGTTTTACTCCTTGTTCTCAGTTTTGAAAATCATTTTCGCAAATAAATATAATTCTAGCCATAATAATATCTGTATGTACGGTTGCATCTCCCGTAACATATACATACTATTACCTCTAGTAATAGATCATCGTTGTAAATCATCTTTATAAATCATCATCATAATGCATCATTATAAATAATCTTTGTAAATCATCTTAGCATATCTTCGTTGAAAATATAGTATCATTTTCTCATAATAAAGCCCATGTACACTATTACCCCTGTGCACGAGGGTTGCGGGTCCTTGTGACCATGGCACTGAACTGTGGCCACAGCCATGCCCGACCGTCAATTAACTCTTTCTTGGTGCACTCAGCGGTCTAGTTGATGGAATACCACCTTCTGGCATAGCCTCCTTCAGTGGTTTCGCCTCCATCCGAGTATCGGTACCGAACTCTCATCTTATCTTATCTTGGGGCCAAAAATACTCTCCTCCATACATGTGCCCTTATTTCATAAACATTTATCTCATCTCTTGTACTTTTCTTTGTACTTCTTTTGATGCATCTTAGGGCAACATGTAGGAGGGTTTATCATCTTTTTTCTTTCTTATAATCATCATCATTTCTCAACTTTCTTTTCTCAAAATGGAAACCTTTTCAAATATAAACTTGTTGTACTTAGAAAGCATTTAAAGAAATATAAACTTTCTAAATAATTCTTTTAGAAATCCTTCATGCATGCAACATAACTTCATAATACGTAAATAAAATAATCATTTACAATTTGATACAAGAATATATAAATAGCATGACATGAAGTAATTTTAGAAGGGGTAGTGAATTTACTTACCTCTAGACTGAAGCTAAAAGTGGTATGAAAGAATCTAGTTGCTCCAATATGACTAACACCACTAGTATATCTTTTGAAACTAATTTCTAAAGTCCGCTATCTCTTGTGTTCTTTCTTTCTTGTAACGCTTGGTCTCGCCCTTTCTCTCTCTGTTCTGAGTAAACACTCTTAGAAAGAAGAAAGACCGAGTAAAAAGCGGAAGAAGGAAGAATATATGCAAGAGATGGGAGAGGAGATGAGTGGTGAAAATTGTGAAAGAGAAGAGCTCTATTTATAGGAGAAAATCAAACACTATTCTACCTTCAATTTACAATTATACTCTTATTTTACTATTTCACCAACCCTATACTATTTCACCAACCCTATACTATTTCACCAACCCTATACTATTCTACCTTCAATTTACAATTATACCCTCATTCTATCTTCAATTTACAATTATACCCTCATTCTATCTTCAATTTACAATTATACCCTCATTTTACTATTTCACCAATTACCATTCTCTAATTACCACTCTCATAAATTTCCCAAGAATTAAAATCCTTAGCTACAATGGATATTAAAATAACATCATTATCGAAATAATCTATTTAAATAGCTTTGAAAATTCTGGGGCACTACAATCTTCCCTCCTTATTAGAATTTCGTCCTCGAAATTAAAACCTATAATATTATCGTCCAATCTTCAAGTTGAGGGATTCAGATAATATTCCTTTCAATCCTTCATCAAAGCTTACTCTCTTTTATCATATTGAAATTCCATCTCCTTCTTCTATGATTAAATCTTATTCACAGTCTAAAGTCTCAATTTCTGCAATCATTCATCAATTCACACTAAAATCTTACCTCAAAATCTTTTCCATTGTTTCTTTCCAACCTCAATAACAACAATCGAGTTATTCATCAACAGTCTACAATCAAGGTTTAAACATCAAATTAATAAATCATGTGATCAATAGTTCATACCTACAATCATCATAGTCCTCATTTCAAGCCTGCAATAATTCTCTCGATCTAATTTAATCAATCTTATCAAAAAGGTGTAAAAAATCATCCCCGCCTATATTCTCTTTAGTATCTCAGTATTCCAAATCATGCATACGAAATTTTAATATGATGCTCTAATAATTATTAACTTCTCACCATCATAAACTTGTAAAAGTAAATAGCACCAACATTCAAACATCATTACATGAATATACCTCAGAAGTGACATCATAATTCGATTCATTCTAAATACACAACCGTTTCTATTTTCTCATCCCAACTTTTGTGTTGATGCTACAATATCAGCGAAAATCTTTCAGTACTACATCTTTACTTAATAAATCATAACTCAACAATAGAAACTCGTAATTATGATTTCAACTCTAAGGAAATACACGATTACATCAAATGTAAGATTCTCATCCATTCTTGACTAATACATATTGTGCTTGCTGCGTTCTAGAGATGAAATTGATAAGCAAGCAAAGTAGGATATGGGTAAGTTTCCAAGCTGGATGTCCCAAACCACTCATGTTATAATTTCTCTCCCTTGGGTCTTGCAAGGTCAAGAAGAGAAAAGAGAGAAAGATAGTCCTGTTGCTTTCTAGAAATGAAGATTTGAAAAGCATTTCAGGACATGGCATGTATGTGAGACTTTCAAAATACCCACATCGGATGCTCTCTCTCTTCTGTCATTTACGAAGACTGAGAAGGAAAGAGAGATATTTAGCCTGAGAAGCATGATCAAGGATAATCTTGCTTCATCAGGACATGATCAACGATAATCTTGCTTCAATGGTTTACTACTGAGAGTATAATGAGTTGGGTTTGTGAATCAAGTCGTGAGGCTGCATTTTTCTCTTGAGGATACGCTCAACTAGGAGGAAAAGTCGAGCTTTCATTGTATGGAAGGCTATTAACAGAAGATTTCAGGCGAAGGGGTATGATCAGAAGGCATGTGTTGCAATGGAGAAAGAGGTGGGAATTTATAGGAAAGATTTCTGGTAATGAACGAGCGCGTGGTGCGCGTTGGCATGACATTTCATTCAGTTGCCCACGCATGGTATTCGAAGTCGTTGATTGAACAGTGGGTTTGAAAAATGAGCTCAGTCGAATTTATGACAGGAGACAAGATCCTACTTCCACGGGATCTTTTGACAAAATTTCTATCGTGGCCCGAGGTCGCCTAACGCTTTGTTGTTTACTGTTTATTTCACCTGAAGTGAAAAATTCCTTTAAAGCCACTCGTCTGCTGCTTCCAGAAACCTCACAAAATTTCTTCAGTTCCTAACGCTTAGTCTCTTCTCAGTACTTCATCTCTCCCAATTTCTTCGTATTCTCAACTATTTTTCCTTACTCTCCTAAATATGGGAGTATCATCATCATCCGTTAACAACCTCGATTTGAATGTTGCTCCTGCAGCACAACCCATTGTTATGCCTGACGTGCAACCGGATGTGCCTGTTGTTCCCCCTGAAGTGCCTGCTATTCATCCCGTCATACCTGTTACACACCCTAATGAACCTGCTGCATATCCTAACGTATGGCAGCCAACTTTTGTCTTTGACAATCGTCCTATCACTATTCACGATTCTGTCATGCTTCATGATTCTACTGCTATAGCAGTGGCCAAAGGTTTCGTAATTCCACGGGATCAAACGTTCTTAGCTGATAGGTCGGATACTGATGCTATTAATAATTCATTGGCATTCAGTATCCAAGGTGCTGCTTCAGTTTCTGACATGGCACAACGTTTGAGTGCCAGAAATGTTGAGCTGAAAGTCTCAAGAAACCAAATTGAGGTCTTACAGCGACTGCTCAAATACTACAAACGAAAACACGTGGATTTGAAGCAGGAGAATACTCAGCTGAAAAAGATGATGTTATCCTATGCAGAATACTTGGGACCAAAGGTGCTAGAAATGGAGAAGAATACCGAACGTCTCCAGCGACAGCACGAAAAACTTCGAGTCGATGTTCAGGGGTGTTGCAAGTCTCTCCGCACACGCTCTAGTCAGGTACCTCATTAGAAATAAATATTCTCTTTGATAATTCAATTATATAAATATATACGATTCTGCTCATACTAGGTTTTCTCTATGCAGAAATAATTTTTCTGGAGCAGCTCTGAGGAATCATCTGCTCATCATTACCACGTGTCTCTTTATGCAACAAATTCTCTTCTTTCTTTTTTTTTTTTTTTTTTTTTGATGGACACTGGTATGTAATAATATAAGGAGCTTGTTCTCCAAACATTTCTTTTCGTAATCATTCAGTACTCATTTAATATTCATTATGAAATTATTCTGTCATTGTAATAACTTCCTTTAAACAAACAATCTGTTTAGCAAGTTAATCACTCAATAAAACATCTAAGTATGCACCATCACATGTTATCAACCTCTAAAATACTTTAATATCATTGAACATATATCTTATAAGAGAAATTTAGATCATGTCACTATATTATATCACTGTATAATATTGTCTTTCAACTCTTACCTTTATGCTTCAATTTA
>NC_081547.1:10665232-10693503 GCF_901000735.1 Corylus avellana | reverse complement strand
TTCATATTCTTTTTTTACATGATTTTTGACATGGCAAAGACTGAGTTGTTCATTTGTTGATGAACAGAGATTGAGAGACTTGTAGTCCGTTGCAATTTTTAAGAATCGTAAGGGATGTCAATCTAGGGTTCTATATTACTTTTGTCCGTTTGGTTCATTGATTTGATGAAAGAAACAATGAATTTCATCAAAGGGATAAATATATTTTTGGTTCCTGTAATTTGAAGTTTTGACAAATAGCTTCCTAAATTTTAAAAAGTGATTAATCACTCACAGGTGTAAGCAAAAAATAACAAATCAGCTATTACCATTAAAAAAGTTGACATAATCTATTAATGTATTAAATGAGGGTGGTCGAATTACTCCAAATGAATAAATAAATAAAAATAAAATAAAATTTGTGGGGTGGCCGAACTAGGGATGTCAATACGGTTACGGTTAGCGGTTATTGGCAATAAATGCTATCCGTAACCGCCTTAGCAATTAATGAAATAGGTAACTGCTCGCTAACCACTTTTTCAAAATTAGGTTTTTTGAGCCTTTTTGGGCTTTTTTTTTTAATTACTGTAGCATTTTTTACCCTCATTTGTTTTTTGTATTTGGGGGAACTTCACTTAACCCTCCTATACTTTCGTGTTTTTTGCAGACACCCCCCCATTGTTCAAAACCTCTCACTTTGATGTATCCAACTTTCGTTTCCTTTCACTTTGCCCCTTCCGTTAGGATTTTTTGTTAAATCCTAACGGAAAGGGTGGAAAATTACAATCGTGCCCTTATTTTTTATTAAAAAAAAAAAAATTAAAAAAAAATTTAGGGGTAGAAAGGTCTTTTACTAAATCTACCGTTTGATTTAACTGCAAAAGCTAACGGTAGGGGTGTATTTGAAAGGAAACGAAAGTTTGATACACCAAAGTGAGAGGTTTTGAACAATAGGGGGATGTCTGCAAAAAGCGCGAAAGTATAGGGGGGTAAGTGAAGTTTCCCCTTTGTATTTTTAGTGTTTTCTTAGGCCCAATTGCTATAAAAAAAGCCCATATTGAAAAATCAAAAATATTTGACCACAAATTTACATTTACTTGTACTTAAAAAAATACCTTAAATATTAAATCATAACCGGTTAACTTTAAAAATAAAAAAAATAAAATCAACACAAAATATGAAAAAAGTTCAACACAACATATAAAAGAAGTTCAAATAAAACATATAATATATATGATTATATGTCATATTATATATGATCATATGTATTATTTGTTATTATACAATCATATGATTTAATGATCAATTCATCATGTGATATAATCATATCAATTATAGTGATAATATTACTAAAATTAGAATAATAATACATTAATACTTCAATTATGTTTATAAGTGACACATTGTTTAATCCAATATCAATTACTTAATTTGATATTATATGAATCACATTATCATTGTACATTAATAATATGATTAACTTGAATAAAGTATTTGAATTTTCATTGAATCATATGATTAAGTATTGATATTATACATTTATATTATTCATATGCATATATGTATAATTATAATTTATAACATATATATAGACTTATAAGTTTAAAACATACATTAGAACTAAGTCTTTATGTACTTAATTATTGTATTAGTATGAATTGGTATACTTATGACTTATGTCATATTATATACATATAATTTGATATTATATAATCATATAAATTAGAATGATAATACATTAATACTTCAATTGTGGTTATAAGTAACACATTATTGAATCTAATACCAATTACTTAATTTGATTTTATACGAATCACATTATCATTGTACACTAATAATATGATTAACTGGAATAAAGTATTTGAATTGTCATTGAACTATATGATTAAGTATTAAGCATATACATTTATATTATTCATATGCATATATGTATAATTATAATTTATAACATATATAGACTTATAAGTTTATAACATACATTATAACTAAGTCTCTAGATACTTAATTGTTGTATTAGTATGAATTGGTATACTTATAAGTTATGTCATATTATATATGTATAATTTGTTATTATATAATCAAATGATTTAATGATCAATTGATCATGTGATATAATCATATAAATTACAGAGATAATATATTAATACTCAAATTATGATTTAATTATCTAAAAAAAAATTGTGATTTAATGATAAGTGATTATGTTATACGTACAAATATTATTATAATTATAATTATAAAAATATATTATACAAAAAGGCGGTTAGCAGTTACGGTTAGTAAACTCACTAACTTCTAACTGCTAGACGGTTATAGCGGTTAGGCGGTTAGCGGTTAATAAGGTTAAGCGGTTATAGCGGTTAGTGGGCGGTTTCTGACCGCCCACATTGACACCCCTAGAACTAACCCCAATGGCCATAGGGGTGATTTGGCCACTCCCTCCGGCATGCTTGATTTGTGTTCATGTGATATAGTAACGGATTCTATAACTTTTTAATTAGTAGAGACTAATTTGTTCCTTTTTGTTTACCTCATATAGTAATTAATCACTTTTTAAAACCCAAACAATTATTTGTCAAAACTTCGAACCACGCGGACAAAAGAAAAAGAAAAGAAAAGAAAAGAAAAAAAAAAAAAAAAACATTTTTCCCATTATCAAATGGATAGAAATTTCCTCCAAACTGGTTTAGAGAAAATTTCTTTCGACCCACTCCAATAAGTAACAAGTGTTATCTCTTACATGTTTTTTTTTAATATTTTAAGTGTCATTTATTGTTATTCCATTACTTTAGAAACCCAAACATTAATTTTTTAGAAACCCAATAATGTTGAATGACATTTGTCATTTATTGGAGTGGCATAAAGGAAATTTTCTCTAAATTAGTTGGGAGGAAATTTATGTCCCAAATGAACATAACAAATTGGTCAGGTGGCGTCTGCACTTTCAAGTGGGCCACACCGAACACCCTTTGATGGGATGAGGAGGGCGAGGGATGATGGGAGAACGCGAGGCGGCAGTCGAGTGTTTGACTCAACTTCTTCTTCATCGTCTTTCCTCTTTTCTCACTTCTCTAAAAGATGCTATCATCCCAAGCACTTTCAAGTATTTAGCAGTCATAATCAATTGAGAAATCCAGCATTTTTTCAACAAATTAGGACTTTTAGGCATATGAAAGGCAAAGTACAACCTTAAAATGGCAAACAAAAAATCGAGCTATTATACCTTCAAAACAAACAAGAAAGAAAAGAAGACAATCCCACCAAATCTTGGAGCCACACTTGGACGCAATGATCATTTTTACAGCAAAAGAGGAAACAGCCGACAGGCAGATCAAGCAGATGAAGGGCAAAAGAGTGCCTAATTCAATACTCTTACAAGTTTTGCATGGAACGGAAGGAAGAAAAGCATAGACCTTTTCAAGTGTCCATAGTTTTCACACCCAACTTCCACAAAGAAGAGAAAGAAACAGGCTGCCCTTTCCACCATAGTCCCACAAAACCATCCTTCTCTTCCATTCTCATCTCCCAATTACTATCGTACTTCCTCAACAGAGCTCAAGCACCATCAATGGCATCCTCTCCAAACACCTCTCCTACAAACCCCACGCCTCTCATTCTTTCACACCACTTCTCTTTCCCTTCATTCATGTCTCCCGTGTTTGTCAAAGCCTTGGCTGCCTCTACTTCCATCAGTCTCCTCTTCGCACTCTCTCCCCTTGAAAGCAGAGCTCGTCGAGTCCAAAAACCTCCACAAGTACTCCACTAGCCGAGAGAACCCGATCGCAAAATCCCCACAATTGTTGCAGCTACATTCCATGTTATTTTCACTTAGAATCACACCATTTGGCTCCATTCTTCTTAGTGATCTCAAGAACTCTGTTCTCTCATTTGGGGAGTTGTGATTCAGGTGGTGAAGCCTGAATTGGGCACAAACTATTAAGGTTTCATCAGGGGCTGTTTTTATGACTTGCGCATTTAGGCTCTGCAATAGATGATTGTCGAGCAGGTTGATCTGCAAATTGACATTCATGGACTTGGCGAAACCGAGAAGCCGAGAGGAGAAGTTGTCTCCAGGCGGCCCTATGGTAAATGGGGTCTCTTTGTTTGGGTCATTTTCGACGGTGGCGGCTATTACCGTGATGCGTACAAGCGGCGGTGGCCCCCCCGGCCGGTGAGTCAAGGCCTCAAGCAGGGTCGGCCACTGCACGCCATGAGAGACGCCAATATCAAGAATATGAAGATTGTGCGAGCGGCCAGGCTCTTCGGCGAGAATTTGGAGGATCGAAGGGTTTGCAATGTTGTTGGGGAAGGCAAACCAGGGACTGACCTCATAAAATTTGAGCAGTGATCGCTGGAAGAACCGTGAATCCTTGGAAGCAAAGGTATGCCCCACCGAGGAGGAGGAGGTGGTGGTGGTGGATAGTTGGAGCGTCAGCGCTCGGAGGCCGTGAAAGGCGAGGTGGTGGTTCGCGTCGCCGCTGGGGGAGTTTAGCTCGTTGAGAATGTAGAGAAAGTGTTGCACGCGGGACAGATGGCCGTCAGTGATGGCTGAGGCGCAGGGGTTCAGCAACTGCTCAGCCCACCTCCCTTCCTTGTTGTTACCGTTAGCGCAATTATTCCCTGCCGCCTTGCTAGCACTTCTCTTGTTCCCAGCTAATTTCTTAGCCGCCACCGCCGCTGCCGCAACTTCCTCAACTGCCGCGTCTCCGTCGTTGGCATGGCTGATCCGACGGCCTTGATTCTTCCGCGGATTATTAACTTTTAGGGAGGGTTTGGGTAGTGGGTTGTCGGAGGATTTTCGTTTCTTGGACGAATAGAGCGGCGACGGATGATTGAGAACTGTGGGATTAGTGGGTGTGGAGCTAGTGGCAGTGACAGCGGAGTTGAGAGAGGTGAGAGGATAATCAATCTGATCTTGGGGTTGTTCCCACCATTGATACCCATCGCCCTCCAAGAATGGAAGGAAGGGAAACGAATCTTCTATCCAGTCCAGGATATGATCTGGGGTTGGGTTTTGGCCTGCTTCTCCAATGGTCATCGTGATTGATTCAGTACAAGTAGAAGATGGGTTTTCTATTATGGGCATTGACCAACAACAGAGGGGAATAACGTAGGAAGAAAAAGTGATTCATTTTGGAAAGCGACAAAAAAGGGCATTTTCTCAAACAGTTGGTGCGATGTTTGTTTAGAAGATGTGATGGCCCTTTGCAAGTACTTTTAAGCTACTAGGAAAGTAGACCATGTCTCCTCTCTATGTTCTTCTTTTGTTTGTCATGGTGGTTGAAATTCTCAAATGAGGAATTTGTTTGATTGAAATTTTTAGGATGTTGATGGGTTTCAGTTCGAGTTGTCAAGAGACGGCAAACTCTGTTTCACTATATATTATTAAACACAAATCCTTGTTTGCCACCTCTTTTTGCCCTTTGGAGACTCTCTAAATTTGCTTGCTTTTTTTTTTTTATTAATTGAAGATTTATGCTTAATTAGGAAAATAAAAATAAAAATAAATTCAAAGTCATGTTGCCCATATAACAACTTGACATTTGCTTTCATTTAATCATATGTCTACATCAAAACAATAACACATTTGAGCAAATTAGCAATTTAGCAAGTTTTGTATTGTTTATCAATGTGGGTGTATCCAACGTGTGTAGGGGGCTAACAATCACATGTGCACAGTTAAATAACATAATACAATGAGATTAACTAAGAGGAGGAAGAGGAGGAGGAAAAATAATATTAGAATTGCAAGAGGAAGACGATTTATCGAATTCCGAGTTTGTAACGACATAACGAAATGTATAAAATTCCCAATGAGATCAAAATAAAGATAAAGTATGGAATCTAATGATTAAAATAGCATGAGTTAGACACAACAAATCCTCTATGTTATGTGTTAGAAATAAAGAGACAGAAAATAGGATAAAAACTTCAAAACTTTGAAACACAAACTCGAATAATGTTCCAACAAATCCTAATATTCCACGTGTCAGAAAGAAACACAAACTCGTTCGATCAAACAAATAGAGCATCTCCACGTGTTAAGGAAACATGAGACAGTTGAACAAACACAAATTCATTTGATCAATAATAAGTTTGATTGAATGAATAGAGCATTTTTGAATGTCAATATGTGGAAACCTACGATGAGTTGAATAAACACAAACTTGCTTTCAAAATAAATTATAGACTCTAACCAACACCTAGAACGGGGATTGAATAAGTGTTTGACAATATAATTCGGAATTAAAAATTGAATCAAGCATAATCAAATAATTACCAAAGAGAAATGATTTGTGTCAATATTTTTTCCATCTCATCTTATAAATCAACTATTAGATTTGTGGACTTAGCCTACATAAGTTAATGGTAGATCCCCACAAATTTAATCGTTGATCTATTGAATTTGTAAAAGAATATGAGAGAAATATTGACAAATTATTTAAAAGTAACAACAAGTATTCATGTGAGTTTGTACTTACCCATGTCGTATTGTTCCTCCAAATATTCTTCCAGATGTTTCACACTCTTCAAATCTGTGAAAAGATCTATCATCAGTTCTAAATTTGAGCTAAAACGAGTTATAGACCTAAACATGTTCAAAATAGAGTTTTTGCCAGACCATCAAACATTCTAACAAGACAACTCGAATGTTCGGCCTCGACCTCGAACATACGTTCGATGCTGGGCAAAAAACTCATTTCGAACCAAACAACCTCATAATCCCTTTTAAGCAGGTCCTAAGGCCACAACAAGATCCCTAAAATATTCCTAGCCCAAATTATCATCTTCATGCAAAAGAAAATATGCCCAACAAGAATGAAACGTTAACCCATGATTAAAACAAGATTAAAACCTAAAACAACAACATAAGGCCAAATCTAGCAACCAAACTATGGAAAACACTTAACCAACATAAGAACTAGGTAAAGAACCTGTTAAGTTAAGAAAGTTACCTCTCCAAAACAAGGTCTCCAAGAAAACTTTCATTCTTCTTCCCAAAACTCACAAATCACTCAAGCAGGGTTTTGTCTAGGGCTAAATGAGGCTTAGAAGGGTGTTGGAGTGTGTATTTATAGGATTGGAAAAGTTGAGGGTGCTGTTGTGATAGTCATGCAGGTCATCGAACGTTTGGTGGTCCATGTTCAAACGTTCAATATACTATTGCACAGTGGTTCTAGGGTTGTCGGTCGAACGTTTCGTCATTACCTAGTGAATCAAAATCTGGTCAATGGACGTTTGGTGGTCCCTTTCGAACGTTCGGCGTACTATTACCCAATGGTTCTAGGGTTGCAAAGCGAACATTTGGTACCCCCCCCCCTTTTTCGAACGTTCAACTAGCACTAAAAAGTCCAAAAATCTTACTTTCAACGAAACCTAATGAACTGAGTGTTAAGTGCTAAAACATTCTTATTTTATCCCCTTAATTTTCATTTTGTTAATTTCTTAGTTTTGTTATTTTGTGCTATTTTATTTCATTTTTGTGTTTTCTATGTTTTATAGGTTTTCTGAAGAAAATGAAGCGTTTCTGAAAAGTTTCGGGCTTAAAGCACACTTTGAGAAGACCTAGAAGATATGGTTAAGTTTAATCAAATCAAGTAAATGATTAAATCGAAATTTCTTTAGTTGAAATCAAAATTAGATTGGATTCAAATTTGGATTATGCACATGTATCAGTATTTTGACCATAACTTTCAGCTCAAGTATTGGATTGAGGTGATTTTAGCGGCATTGGAAAACTAACTAAAAATAATACAAATCATTTTAATATATGATTTTCCTAATTCGAATGTTTGCTATGCTAAAATCGTCCCGCAATATGAGAAAGCAAATCTGGACGAATCCTATTCCGATTTGTATTTGGATTGCTTCCTAATTTGACTAGGAGATTGAAGTCCGATTTTTCTGGGATTCCTAGGGTTTCTAGGGTTTCCCAAAGCCTATAAATAGACATCTAAGCCTCACAATTTAACACACAATTCCAAACTTGGTTTGGGAGAAGAATTGACGGCTCTTCAAGGAAGTGTTTTTTGGGTTTATTCTTTTCCTTTTTATTTTATTATGAAGATGATTAACATCAAATTTATGTGTAACTAAATACTTTAGTAGGGCTAGATTGAAGCCCTAATCATGTCTCTTTAATATTTCAATATTAGCGCATTTGTGATAATCATATTGTAATTTTTAACTTGATCAATTTCTGCTTTATTGAATTTCTCATATGAATGTGTTTGGCCAACATATGCATGTGATATGAATTAGTTATTTAAGTCAATTTGAATGATCGAGTCATGGGCTTAATAGAGTAACAAGGAATCTCATCATTGGGATTTTTGGGTTAATCAACATGGGGAACTGAGAGTAAACACCCATGCCCTAGGCCTCATGTATTTGTTGATTTTCACAAATTTATGCTTTTTCAAAGAACAACTTAGTAGACACCCATGCTAAATCCTTTTAGAAAGAAAATAATTAAAGTAGACACTCATGCCTAATTCGTTACTTAGGGATATCAATACCTTAAGGAGTAGACACCCATGTCCTTAGGTTGGCAAACATTAAGTAATCTTGATATGATTGGAATATTGACATATTGTTATATTACTTGAGTATGATTAGTGGTGGATATCAAAGTCCTACCCATTTATTTTTCATTATATCAATTTCGTGACAATCTTTATATTTAATTTAGAAAATCAATTCTAAGCAAAATCAACAATCCTCGTGAGAATGATCTCGTACTTGCACCATATACTATCGTTTTGATCTTGTGTACTTGCGAGTAAAACATAACAAATATTCGCCTATTAATTTAGGTGGGTATTTGTCACAACAAGTTTTAGGTGAATATTTGGTACGTTTTAACTCCCAAGTGCACAAGATCAAATGATACGATAGTATAGTGCAGCAAATACGAGATCATTCCTACAAGGATTGTTAATTTTGTTCAGAATTGATTTTATAAATTAAATATCAAGATTGTCATGAAATTGAGGTAATGAAAAAGAAATAAAGATAAATGGTTAGGGCTTTGATATCCACCACTAATCATACTCAAGTAATATAACAATATGCCAATGTTCCAATCATATCAAGATTACTTAATGTTTCCCAACCTAAGGGTATGAGTGTCTATTCCTTAAGCTATTGATCTCCCTAAGCAATGAATTAAACATGAGTGTCTACTCTAATTCTTTTATTTCTCAAAGGATTTAGTATGGGTGTCTACTAAGTTGTTTTTTGAAAAAGCATGAGTTTGTAGAAATCGATAAATACATAAGGCCTAGGATATGAGTGTCTACTCCCGGTTTCCCATGTTGATTAACCCAAAAATCTCAATGACGAGATTCCTTGTTACTCTATTAAGGCCAGGAATCGATCATCCAAATTGACTTAAATAACTAATCCATACCACATGTATATGTTGGCCAAACACATTTATATGAGAAATTCAATAAAGCAGGAATTAATCAAGTTAAGCATCACAATATGATTATCGCAAAGGCGCCAATATTGAAGTATTAAAAAGACATGATTAGGGCTTCAATCTAGCCCTACTAAAGTATTTAGTTACACATAAATTTGATGCTAATCATCTTCATAATAAAATAAAAATGAAAAGAATAAACCCGAAAAACGCTTTCTTGAAGAGCCGTTAATTCTTCTCCCAAAGCAAGTCTGGAATTGTGTATTAAATTGTGAGGCTTAGAGGTCTATTTATAGGCTTAGAAAAAACCCTAGAAGCCCTAGGAATCTCAGAAAAATCGGACTTCAATCTCCTAGTCAAATTATGAAGCAATCCAAGTACAAATCGGAATAGGATTCGTTCAGATTTGTATTCTTATATTGCGGGACAATTTTGGCATAGAAAACATCTGAATTAGGAAAATCCTATTTCACAATTATTTGTATCATTTTGAGCTAGCTTTCCAATGCCACTAGAATCACCTCAATCAAATACTTGAGCTAAAAGTTATGGTCAAAATATTAAGATATGTGCAGAATCCAAATTTGAATCGATTCCGATTTTGACTCCAATTAGAGAAATTTCAATTTAATCATTTCCTTGATTTGATTAAACTTAACCATATCTTTTAGGTCTTCTCAAAGTGTGCTTTAAGCCCGAAACTTTCTAGAAACGCTTCCTTTTCTTCAAAAACCTATAAAGCACAAAAAACACAGAAAGAAAATAAAATAGCACAAAATAACAAAATTAACAAATGTAAATTAATGGGCTAAAATAAGAATATTTTAGCACTTAACACTAAGCAATCCTGTTAACCCTTAAATTAAGCTAAACACAATCTAATAATTACTCGGGGCACTACACTAATAAAATACAAACTTAAGGAGGATAACTACAACTAGGTTAACACGTCTAAACTAGGTTTCTTGGTGCGGCGCGTCCGTAAGCCTTAGAGATGAAATTGCTGACGAGTTTCTTGGTGGGTCTTTGAAAATTTGCTTGTTCAGACGCCACTTCAAACAAGATTAGAGACGAGCTTCTCGGAGATTCCACTATGATCCTCTCGTCTGTACGCATTGCAGATGAGAAAGCAAACGAGCTTTTCGGTTGTTCTTCACAACTATGCCTGGATCAAATTGTCCCTAAAACAACTTGCATTCATAATTATTTTGTTACTGAATTAGCCAATTCAAAGACCTAACATGTTTGATTGAGAATAAGTTAGATCGAATGAAAATCACATCATCACATGTATCAAAAGGGGTAAAAATTCATGAAAGTTTTATAGAGTTTTTCCCGAAATTTATTTTGGCCTTGAGTGTCCTAAACATTTGGGAAACTAAGTTGTCCCTGTCAGAAGAAGAATGAAGGAAAAGAGGCAAATCAGGGATGATGACCAATTCATTATGATTATTCAAAAATTAGGGTGGAGCTAAAAGTGGCTGAAAAGAGCAGATTCCAAGTATTGAATCAGACCAAGGCAGTGCAATACCGGGCTGAATACATATGAACCAGCCCAAAAAAGATGATATATAGGGCTGAAATTGACAAAAACCAACCATGAAAACACCTCTTATGTGGCCGAAACATGGTGGGAACTGGAGGAAGACAGTTTGGTATCGGGCCAAACAGATATGAACCGGACTAAAAGTCCAAAAACAGGGCCTAAAAGGATCTTGGTAGCTGAAGAGGTGCTGAACTGGGCCGAGTGGCGCCATAGCTAGATGCAACACTAAACCGGCCCACAAGGTATTTGATTTTAAGAACACAGTTTCGAATTTAATAGATTCCAGATTCCCTATAAATACAAAGGACCAGAGCGGATCCATTTCCCCATTCACCTCTTTATTTTTTTTAATCAAAGGGAGGAAAAGCCGGAAAGGGGAAAGGATACATTAAAACCAATTATTTTGTGATACATGTAACTTACAATAACAAATATAAAAAGAAACAAGAAAAAAAAAAAAGGAGGGGTGGTTTAACCACCTCTTTTGGCCGAGCTAAGGGTGGCCGAACCACTCTTGAATCTACTTAAAGAGAGTGATTTTGGACATTCTCAATGGCCATGAGAGTTGTTCAGACACCTAGGCCGGCGGAATCACCCCTCCATTTTTGTTGTTAAAAAAAAAAAAAATCTTCTTTTCCCTCTTTTTTAAGTACTTTCATTTTTATTGTAATATCACATTTCTGTATAAACAAGATCCAAGCCACACATTGACAGTCACTGGCCCAGTGTTCCAGTACTCAATACCATCTCAGCCTTCTCCGTTGACAGTAGAGCTGTAGACAAAACTGCCCAGAAATTGTTCAGAAGGAAATAGGAGCATGACTAATACGGAGAGAAGTGTGCTTAAAGCGGGAACGTAATTCATGTTTGCATGTCAAAACATGAGTATAAAATTATATAGATTAATTTTAATTTAACAAATTTAATTAAACGGACCAAATTTCTTAACACTAACCATTTAATTTTATATTAAAATTACACAAAATTTGCCAAATCATATAAAAAATTATCAACCATTATAGTATCACATTGTCAATCCAAGTTGGCCGCCTTAGTCCCAACGTTTTAATGTCGTATTAAGTTTACATAGAATTTGTAATTCATGTAAAAAATGAAGTGCTCTGAAAAAAGAAAATTGAGGAAGTGTAATGAGTTTTTGGGGCAGATTTGCAGAGTGGGAAACAACCATCACCTCAGAGTGTACTTTCCTGACACCTCCCGAGTCCCGGCAGCTTTAAAGGAAGAAAAGTGGCTTCAGCAATTGCTACCAAACAAATCCAAAACCCTACAACCCAATGTCCAACAGTTTCTCACTTGCACTGTTCTGACATCATCACTGAAACTCCGGCCAAAAAGTCCTTCCAGCCATTGTTCCCTTTCCTTTTTCTCGAGGCTAAAATCAGTGATCAAAATAGTCATTAAATTCTTCAAGAAACAGAGTTTGATACCAACAAAATTAACTTGATTGATTTCAATTAGAATTTATCTTATTATTACTTCTTCTTTTTTTTAAGCAAAAATTTTACTTAACTCAATGAATTTTTATCATTTTTACAATTATCTCCCTAAAGTAAAAAAATAAAAATAAATAAAAAATGATCAATCTAATATATCAAACTTAAAAAAATTTACAATGCCACCTATTTGTTAAAGTTTGAGGTTAGATCCGAGGATAATGGGTGAAATAACCTTAATATAACTATAAATTTTAGGGTAAAAGTCATTTAACTCCATCAAACTACCACCTAAATGACAATATACTCCATAAACTATCAATTACGACAATGTACCCCTCAATGTTAACAAAATGATAAAATTACCCCTATAGAATTTTCAATAAGACAAAAATACCCTTAAAATTTTGAAATAAATAAATTTTAGTATTTTTGTTTTTATTTTAGTAAGGGTAATTTTGTCATTTTGTTAAAATTTAGGGTACATTGTCATTGTTTTGGTAGTTTGGAGGGTACATTGTCGCAATTGATAGTTTGAGGGTTAGATTGTTATTGGATGGTAATTTGAGAGGGTTAAGTGGACTTTACCCTAAATTTTATATATATATATATAAAAAAAAAAAATAAAAAAAAAAATAAAATTGGTAGTTTGAGATCTTTTTTAAGATCTCCATTAGGATTTAATTAATAGAAAATCTCAATAGATAGGTAATATTTAAACTTTTTAGAGTTAAATATATTAAATTGAGAAATTTTGGAACTTTATGAGATTACTTGCAAAAGTAATCAAATCAAAGTTCATGAGAGTTAAAGTAAAATTCAAAAAAAAAATTGTTCACACTTATAGAGCTTTGCTGCATTTGGATCTCAAAATCTATAAGAGAAGAGGCAAAAGGAAAAATTCCCATGCGCATAAGAAACCAATTACCACTTGCCATCTGACAGACACCAATTGTCCTCAAGTTAAGGTAGATTATATCCCAACAACAACTATTTTGGTGTCAAAGTTTCTGCTTTTGGAACAGTGATGGTTAAATGCTTAAAGGTGTCTTACGTTTTCCTTAAAACAATATTTAATTTTGTAATTAACAAAAATATAACTTTCACTAGCTGTTATGTTATTAACGATTATTTAATTATGACGGATCACATTTACAGGTAAGTAACGATTACTCTCTCTTTGATTATATCAGACAATTAAGATTACCAACCGTGGATGACAAATGTAGCGGAGCTGGATGGTTTCTCACGTCAAGAGGGAAGTGAATGTAGCGGTCCATGTCCTTGAGAAGAATGCCCTCACTGGCCTTTCCGAATAGATCTGGCTCGAGGAAACCCCCTTATGTATTTTCGACAATGTTACCATAGAGCAATTTACTCTTTCCATTTAGAGCCTAGGCTCTACATGTTTTTCTATACGAAAGGAATGAAATGAATCTTTTACCAAAACAGATTACCAACGGTCAAGTAAATCTGACGGTTGGATCATACTTACATGCATCTTATGATTTTGATCAAACCACTAGGTTGCATAATCACGATAGTCTAAAGTTTAATGGTCATGTTTTGATTTCTCCGCACCCTAAAGCTTCGTATTAAGTGCCAAGTGTGTTATCAAAGTATCACATTACACCTCTAGCGCCAATACCAAATTGATACTCTTTTTTTTTGGAGTGAACAAGGCACCAAAAGCACACACTCACAAGGGATGAATTAACTCACCACCTAGGTGGAGAACACCAATTGGAATATCATTACAATATATAACCTTTATTCAATGGCACAGTGTTGTTCAATGTTGTCTTGGTACCAATGATTTATAGTATGACCAACACAATCATATTTGATTGGTGGTCACTATGGATGGACATCATTACTAGTGTAGATCACCTAAGGTTGGATCTGGTCGGGTAGCTTTGATGAATGATAATGCAAATTGTTGCTGATATTATGCTTACTTTTTAACATCTAAACCATTTTATACCAGGGTAGTAGTAGAGGCAATACTAATTTATTTCAAATTAAACTCATGTCATTTCCTACTATTTTTGTGAAGATTGCAAAATACATTTCCTTTCACTTTTTTAGGTTCATTGCATCAAATCATTTCGTTTTTGCTTTCAGCATTACTTCGATTGAATAGTGTGTTGTGGTGTTTCCAACTAATTACCAGTTAATTAGTGTGGAGAATGTTACGAGTAACACTGCGAATTGATTACATTAATTAATCAATTTTGAAGGCGTTACAATATGATATCAGAGCATTCGGTTCTATAAACCATAACTTAATTAATTGGTATTGCTTTGATTAAATGAAGTCTTAGATTAAGTTGTTTTTATAGTACATCTCTTATAAAATAGCCTCGGATCATGTTAGATTAAAATAAAGCTAGGACCTTTAATAGAAATTGAGGTTTTGCCAAACTAACGAACATTCGGTGGGGTTGCTAAATGATCGACACAATAACTGAACATTCGATGGTTAGACATAATAACCATTTTGCCCGTAGTTTAGATTTAAGGGTGTTTTCGTTTAGATTGGAGACTAATGATGAATCATTTTCCATATTTGGAGGTAGGAGACTGTCTACATAATTATCTGGTGGAGGACCACGATCAAATGCTTGTTATTTCAATTTTGTCATAACATTATTATTTTACGTATCAAACTTACATGCTTACACAACTCACTTGCTTATCCAAAATATCTTGGTTGCACTTCGGTCTGTATATAGGGAGTGTGTGGGCTCCATAGGGCTTTTTTGAGCTTCGAGAATCCCGACCCCTTGTCTTGTGCCACATAAGTCGTCTTACGATGGGGTTCGAGAGTCATGACCCCTCTTCTCAAGCCACGTGATTCGCCTTATGATGGATATTTAGTCGGATCTGTCACTTCTCTCCTAAAGGTGGACTGTTCTCTTGAGGCGAGAAGCGACCTCCCTTACCCTCACCATAAATGTGCTAAACACATCATCCCTCTAATAAATGCCGACTACTCTCTCGAGGAGAGAAGTGACCTTCCTCACTCTCACCATAAATGCCCAGAATCTGGCATCCCTTTATTAAAATGTGGACTACTCTACGGTCGTCATAAATGCACCAAATCTAGAACTTCCTTAATAAATGCGAGCTGCTCTCCTCGTACCGGGGATGGTTGCCGTATCTTTCCCATAAATGGCAGTGTACTAGACTTAGGTTATACTCACTCAGTCGACCCTTCTCCTCCGTATTGCAAAATAAGGTCTTGTGTGAGCCCTATCGGGTCCTATCTACTAGAAGGGCTCAACTTGGGTCCTCTAGTGGGTTGAGACAGGCCCACCCGACTTGGATCCGAACACAATAAGCAGTTTAAAAAAAAAAAAAAAAAAAAACACATGAAAGATACCATTGTGTTATATAAAAAAAACTCATTTTGAGATTGACTTGGCTGTTATGTTTATTTCTGGAATTATTATTATTATTTTATTTTTGGCTGTAACATATTTCTGGAATTATTCTTGATTAAAAGAGTTTAGGAATCCTCTATCTCCTCACTTTTTTTTTACGGACTGTGTGGGGGCTGTTTGGGGGAAAAGTAAAAGATAAAAGTACACGTCAGAAGTACAAAGCTGGGTGACCTAAGCTGTGTTTGGCAATAGAATGAAAAAAAGAAGAAGAGTGAAACAATATTGTAGCAGATTTAATTGATATGAGAAAAAAAAGTAAGAATGTTTTGTTAAAAAAAGTAAAAAAATTTGTTTTGTAGTAATTTTTTTATTTAAATAATAATAAAAAGTGATTGATGTGATATAAAAAATAAGAATATTAAGGTTAATTTTAAGAATAATTTTTTAGACTTTTTAGTCTAATCCGATCAAACTCTTTGCCAAACACAGTCCTAATATCTGGCCTCATTATCCACTACTATTAGCACAAAATTTATGCAAAGAGACGTGTCTATATCCACTATATCTATCTGGCCTCCTCAATACCCACAACAGTGAAATGACACAAACAACCTTCTCTCACACCTACTTCTATTAGCACTACATCACCCAACACATTACTTTATCCATTGCAAATGATGCTCCATAAGGATTCAATCAATTGTCTATTTGAATTTTTAGCAATTTTATATGGGGTAATATTAGAAGTCTCTTTTATGTCATTCTTACATTATTCTACAAATGATGTGTCTTCTAAAATCACAATTGCGCTTGTGATTAATAATTATTGAATTTTGATCAAATGATGATTTTAAAAGCCATTTCATTTATACATTGACACAAGAGTAATTTCTAGAAGTACTCTTTGTAGGAGTGTAGATGCGGATAGATAATATCTATCTGCATTCACTATTCGCAACTATTCACTATCTATTATTCGCACATACAGATGCAAATAACAAAAATACTATCCGCACATGCGGATACAGATAATAGTTTTAAAGTATACGGATACCCTTTTATATATAATTGTATTTAATAAATTCTTCAAAACGATATCGTTTTGGTGTTTAATACTAGAATGATGTTGTTTTTGGATTAAGTATAGGTTATCTTTACAATGTTTTCAAAAATAACGTGAAATCAATATATTTTCAAAACATCATGGCTTAAAAAAAAATTAAAACATGTCTAAAAATACTAAAAATCGGTTCAAATTATTTTCAAAATAGTTTAAAATATTCCATAATAAAGAAGCAAAGAAGGACAAAAAAGATGTGATGTAGTTATATGCATTCATACATACGGATTTGGCTTACATGCTGTTATTTTAACAGCATGTATGCTGTAATGTAAACAACGGTTAAGATTGAATCTCAAAGTTGACTTACTTTAAGAAGCTTTTAATAAGAGAAAGAAAATGAAATTTTTTTTGAGAGATTCAATCTTAACCGTTGCTTACATTACAGCATGCATGCTGTTATTTTAATAACAACATAGAAGCCGGATTCCATACCATACACCCCTATTTATTTAGACAAATAAATTTTATGTAGAATTTCGCATCCTACGTCTTAATTGTTATGGATTGGAACAAATAATTGTGGTGATATATTCAGACGGCACTCTTTCCGAGGAGTAAGATTTGGAGACAGCCAAAATAGAGGTGCATCAACTAAAAACCAGATTTGAATTAAATTTTTATCTTTCTTTGCACAGTTGTTTATGGTATTCTGTAAAGATGTCAGAGACAAGAGCAGCAACAAAGGCAGCTGCAGTGCAGAAGCAGAAGCAACAGAGGTGCAGTAATAATAGGAACAGACTGACTCAGGAGAGAGAGGTGGCAGCTTAGCCATTAGTTTCATCCATGTACAGAAGATTCTGCGACCAATTACCCTGCAAAAATACCCTTCAAAACTATCAGCTCAACAAAGAACACACAACCTCTCTCTCCCTTTCTCAGAGACATCTCCCATTCTTGTTTACTTCAAAAATGATGAGTGCAGGTGCAGGTGGAGGTGCAGGTGCAGGTGCAAGAAATAGGTCTCCTTTCACAGCAACGCAGTGGCAAGAGCTTGAACACCAAGCGCTTATCTTCAAATATATAATCTCAGGGATACCCATCCCACCTGATCTTCTCTACAGTGTCAAAAGAAGCTTGGACTGTTCGATTTCTTCAAGGCTCTTCCCTCAACATCCCGGTAAGCATGCAAAGAACATCTCCAAAGACAAAATGACAACAATTTTTAGATATGTTTATAAAACTAATTTCTTTCTTGTGGGGGACAAATCAACACTTTGCTGCAGTTGGGTGGGCATGTTTTGAGATGGGATTTGGCAGAAAGGTAGACCCTGAGCCAGGGAGGTGCAGAAGAACAGACGGGAAGAAGTGGAGGTGCTCAAAGGAAGCATACCCAGATTCCAAGTACTGTGAGAGACACATGCACAGAGGCAGAAACCGTTCAAGAAAGCCTGTGGAAGTTACACCAGCATCAGCAGCAACAGCAACAGCAACAGCCACAAACCTTTCACCACCCATCTCTTCGATCAACAGAAACCTTTCCACAAACACCTCAACCTCTTCTTTCTGTGTCTCTCCATTTTCTTCCTCTGTGACGTCTGAGATCCATCCCCACCGTCATCCTTGCCATGAGACCACTCTTTATCCCTTCCTTTACTCACACTCCTCTTCTAGGCCTCCTGTTCCTGGTTTTTTACCACAAAATAACACCACCCATCAACTCTTTTTGGACTCTGGATCTTATTCTCCGGCTTGTAAAGATTACAGGTTTGTTAATTTCTCCCATTTTTCATATTTTTAGTTCTCAATGGTCGGTGGCCTTTCATGCAAATGGTTTGTTTTCATGGAACCAGGGAGGGCGTTGATGATAGAGTTTTTCTCCCAGATGCTTCAATGACTGCCAGAAGCCTGCCGGATTCATATCAGAGATTAACAATGGGTTCCCATAAAGGTTACTCCCGCACACAATTTCAAAGCCTTTCTGACAGCGCAGAGCAACAACAGCAGCAACAAGAACAACGTTGCTTTCTTCTGGGTTCTGATTTCAAGTCACCAGGAGAAATTAAAACTGAGAAAAAAGCTGAAATCCAGAAGCCACTGCACCAATTTTTTGGAGAATGGCCACCAAAGAACACAGACTCCTGGCTTGATCTTGCTTCCAATTCTAGTGTCCCTACTGGTTATTTCATTTCACTATTAATTCTCGTTTTCCTTTAAATTATGCTTCTTGTTCCAGTATTTGATTTCTCCATTGTCACTTCTATGATTTGAAATTTCTTTTTCTTTTGTTTTTTGTTTTTTTTTTTTTTTCTTTTCTTTTCTTCTGCAGATGATTGAAAGTGTCAATACTGGCCAATAAAGTCCTTGGTGGTGGGTCAATACCGCCTGTGCTAGGGGAGCTTTATGTTTTTTGCTAAAGGTGTTGATGCATGATATGGGGTGACAGGAGGATTGGTGTCTTTTGCTTTCTTGGTACATATTTTATTCTTCCTCCCCCTAAAGAAACATGTTTGGGATTTGTAGACTTTCCTATTTTAGTGGAAGCATCTTGTATCCTCTGGGGTCCCTAAATTCTATAATGGGTAGTAATCAATCACATTTTCATGTGGGTTTTTGCTTATACCATTTCATATGCAATTGGACCCATCAAATAACATGGGCAATGATCTGTTATAACATAAACGAAATCATTAAATCCATTCATTCTTATTTATGGAGCAATGCTAGTTAATTATACACATTCCCACTTTTGTTGGGATTTTAAAAGTCATATCAGAGAGTATCCGGTGGGAGTAGGAGAATGTAATTGTATGTAGCTTTTTGGATAAGTAGTAGTTTAACATCATATTAATGTAAAAGTCTTGAGTTCGAATCTTGTTTCCGTCATTGATCTCTTATTTGAATTAAATATTTCATTTGTTGGATCTTACTTATTAAATGAAAATTTAAGCTCCCGTGAGAGAGGGTGCTAAAATATAAATTCTGATTATAATTATTCATTCTTATATTCTTATAAGTTTAAGCTTTTGGAATAAGTGATGCTTTGATGAAAGAACTCTTTTATGTTTAGTAAAGGGTTTGATCATTAATCAATAGTTGCTCAAATAAAGCTTTTAATACTAATTACTCCAATCTGCTGCTATTGTTTTGATCAGCTGCAACTCACAAGAATTGCTAGATTCTGTTTTAGCATGCGATCGTTAAACCACTATAGTGGTAGTCTTCTTTTCATTCTAACCAATTGCATTAGTTTTTTTAGAAAATAACATTTAATTAATAGACATTCTGATGTCAAGATTTGCCACATCACACAGCTGGGATCATGGTTTTTTATTTTTTTTTTTTATTTTATTTTTTATATATATAAGAAAATAATTCAACGAGGACTTGTTACTATTGCTTTATTTGTTGCCTGCATGCATGGTACTGGTTTTCCCACATAAAATTGAAGGTCCATGTAAAAATTAGAATCTTGATAAATCTACTAAGTACCACTTAGTGGTTTGAAGTCCAACAAGCAATTAGAGTTGTTCCTTCTTTGTATTAATATTTTCAAAACTACGACCAAGCAAATCTGACCTTTAAAGGTCGTTTAGCCCATGTTCCATTCGTCAAACTAATATTCAATTTGTAATGTTCATTCGATTTACAAAAAATTTGCAATATCTCATTGATAGTGTGGCTGTCATCGCCGGCCACCTCGGTTACTTTGGTTGTGGCTGTCATCGCTGCTCCTAACAGCTAGAGGGAGAGAGTTGAGAGAGTGGCATGGGAGGATATTTTAGAGAAACGATGCATAAGTGGGCGTAATTATGTTTCATGCAAGTATATTTTTTGTGACAATAAAAATTACTATTAAATGTTAGATAAATTACTTGATTATTTTTATTATCAAGTAATGTGTAAATAGTTTTAGAAAGTGAAAAGGAATTAATGGTGCAACCCGCATAAACACACTAACCATTTTGCCAAAAATGATAACTTTAGGGAATAAAATCTTAAGAAAAAAAGAAGCAAATCCGATCGATGGGGGCAGAAACTTTTTTGTTTCAATATTATTTATTGTACTTCTTCATTTTTTTTTCAACATTTTCTTACACATCAATCACTTTTTATTACTATTTAAATAAAAAAATCATTACAAAACAAATTTTTTCATTAATTCATTCCAAACATTCTTATTTTTTCACTTTTTCAAAAAAAAAAAAAAAAAAATTCTTTGTTTTTACATCAATCAATTTTTGTTACGGTATTAAACTAATATCGTTTAACAAATGCACCTGCTAAGATTGAAGCTTCAACCCCTGCAAATTAAGCAAATCCTTAATTCGTGCAGCTGAATAAAGACTAGCAAAACAAAACCTTAAGGAGAAAGTACCACACAGCACCGGGGTAATAACTTTATTTTATTTTATTCCTTTTTAAACTTCATTTAATCTTATGATCTTCTATTATTATTTTTTAAAACAATAAGTTTGTTGCTAATTTTTGTTCTGCTTGACTCACGATGGGTTTATTGTGGGTTACTCGACCCAGCGCCACAAGTGACCCACCGTGGGCCACAAGGTAAACCACAACAGGTCACCACCAAACCCACCGAAGTGGGTTACTAGTGACCCAACGTTAGTCACGCTGTGGGTCACTGACCCAGCAAACCCTACTTTTTTTTAAAAAAAAAAAAAAAAAAAAAAAACGTAAGGATATTTTAGGAATTTCAATAGCCTGAGTAAAGATTTAAGAGAAAATC
This sequence comes from Corylus avellana, assembly GCF_901000735.1. Classification (NCBI taxonomy): domain Eukaryota; kingdom Viridiplantae; phylum Streptophyta; class Magnoliopsida; order Fagales; family Betulaceae; genus Corylus; species Corylus avellana. Next base: position 10,671,904 of record NC_081547.1, on the reverse strand, counting down.
CTAAGGGATATGTGAGTTTGAAATTGTTTTAAAGTACAATAAACTAAATTGAGAGTTTTTGAACTTTAAGGTGTTATTGTAAAAATGATGAAAGTTCATAAAGGTTAAGTGATTTTTTCTATTTTGTGTAGGGATAAATGCAAAATTGGTTCTTGTGGTTGGCATAAATTACAAATCACTCCATGTGGTATAAAAAATAATTTATAGATCCTTGTAGTTGGCCTAAATTATAAATTACCCCATGTGATATAAAAAATTATTTATAGGTCCTTAAGGTATGCCAAAATAACAGTTTACTCTCTGAAATCAATTTCCATCAAATAACTTAACAAAATCTGTCACTTTGCCACATTTCTCCTTTATTTGAATAAAAAAAAAAAAAAAGAAGGTCCCTTTGACGCGTTATACTCAATAAAAATGCAACACGTATTATTAATTTCCAACTTTCAAAAATGACAACCCTCACTTCACATTATCCTACTATAGTAAATTAACATATTCTCTTATATTCCCAAAAGTTTACCCTTTGCGTAACCTTCCCTCATCTTCATATTCATCTTCCTCAACTGCTTCGCAAAATGAGACCGTCAAATTCTTGCAAAATACTCCCAAATTGTGGTGAGGAAGATGAAAATGAGGGAGGGTTATGTACAGAGTAAAATTTTAGGGATAGAAGAGATTATATATGTTAATTTACTGTAGTAGTATAATATGACAAAGTAACAGATTATGTTAAGCTACTTAATAGAAATTGATTTTAGGGAATAAACTGTTTATTTTGGCCTACATTGAGAACCTATAAATTATTTTTTATACCACAAGGAGTGATTTGTAATTTCGGCTAACTATAAGGACCTATTATTTGCTATACCACATGAAATGATTTGTAATTTATACTAACCACTAGGACCAATTTTACATTTGTCTTTTTTTTTTTTTTACCAACAGCTGTGTCAATATGTTGTTGTCAAATCACAACCATACAATCAATATTACCACCACCTTAGTTTGTCACCTTAATTTAGCATTCTCATCTCCCTCTTTAAATTTAATATTTATTCTAAATAAGAAAATAGTTTTTTTTCTTCCTAGTTTAGCTATTAACTTTTTCAAAGTATATATATATATATATATCTGGCTCTCCAAACTAGAAATTCAATTTCACTATTCTATTTAAATATTATTTTTTAAAGATTTTTTTTATTCTTTATCAAACATTCATATATTTTAAAATTGTCTTTTTTCTAACAGTCATATTTTTTATTTTATTTTATTTTTTTTCGAATGGTCATATTTTCAAAATTTATAATTTCGTAACTGTCATATTTTTCAAAATTTGTACTATTCACCACTATCAATTTATAAGTCATTCACACACACACGCACATATATATATATATATATATATATATATATATATATATATGCAAAAAAAAGAGAGGAGTGAACAATGTGGCAATTTTGTTGGTTTGGGGAGAGTATGCAAGAGAAAGAAAGAAAAAGAGAGAAGAGAAAATCAGAAATTAAAATTAAAAAAAGTAAAATAAAATTGGAAGGAGAAGAAAGTTTTAACTTTTGGTCTTATTTTAGTTAGGCTAAAATTGAACATGATAAATAGACTGTAGAATATTTAGTTAGTTATATTGAAGGAGTATTTTTGTCTTTTTACTGGAAAGATCCTTCAATTCATTTAAACTGAGAGAATTCTAATTCAAACTATACTTCCCTTCTAAACTACCACTCCAATTACAATATCCCAAAATACCCATTACCATATACCCTGCTGAATTACCAAAGGTATAGCACTTTCCATTGTAGCTAAGGATGGTCAACATCAACAACCTACAACTCATTCAAATTAAAAGACACGTGCTTATATCCAAGAGATAATAGATAGCTACGATAAGGCAAAATACAAAAGGATATCTTGCAGATGACTTCATGATGTATAACTCATAACTCTTTTACTTGTACACGTTTACATACAACAAGATCTATGCTTTATTGTGCGCAAGCAATTTTTTGGGACCACGTTCGTGGCGAAGTCAAATTTTACCTTACTCATGTGGGGTATCTTGCAAGGATTTAGAATTTGCCCTTTTAAATGTGAATACACGAAGTGATCTTGTCTTGAAGGTTCTCCGTCATTAAAACAAAAAAGCGTTGTTTTAAGAAGTCATGATTTTTGAGCATTATGAATGGTTTTACTTTATTCATGTGAGATATTTTGCACGGGTCTAAAGTTTACCTTAAAGTGTAAGTGTACACGTGATCTTGTCTTGAGGGTTCCCATCATTTAAAAAACAAAAAGGGTAACTTCACTTTTAACCTTGAATTATCACGCGATTTGACAAATTTTCCTCAAACTTTAAAACCTTTTATTAATTTGAATCCATAAACTTTCAACTGCAGTCAATTTGAACTTCAGATTTTAAAGGTTAAAAGTGAGATAATGACGTTTATACCCCTGAATTTTTTTATACAATTTCAAATTTACCCTTAATTCCAAATTTTTTTTTTTAAAAAAAAAAAACGAAAATCAGGGATATTTTGGTAATTTTAGGTATTCCCACTAGAAGTTAATGGTTAAATCTGACGGAGGGGTTCAAATTGACTGCAATTGAAAGTTCAGGGATTTGAGAGGTTTTGAAGTTTAAGGGGGACTTGTCAAATCGCGTGCTAATTCAAGATTTTAAAGTGAAGTTATAAAAAAAAAAAAAAAAAAAAAAAAAAGAGCTTTATTTTGAGAAGTCATGATCTTTTGAGCATTATTAGTCAACAAAATTCCTTGTTGATCCTGAAGGAAAGGTCACCATCAAACTTCCAAAATTTTGTTATCTGGACTAAGAAAGATCAATACTATTGAGTTAACTTGATTAATGCTACTCATTCAGAAAAGATCCGATCTTTACTGTATACGGGCTTGACACTTCACATCAAGTGTAGCCTTCCTCTTGTTCTTCCATCTCTCATTTGAAGAGCCAACTCCAAATCCTGCATCAAGCAGCAAACCCATGTGCTGAATATCTCTAATTTAAGACAGATCCATTGATGACTTTAGGTAAACCCATTGATGATGAACATCTCATTTCTTACATCATCAATAGACTCAACCCAATATTTAACTCATTTGTTACTTCCTTTACATTTGCTACCTGTAACAATCCCTTCACTTTTGATGACTTTCAAGCTAAACCTTTTAAGTCATGAGATGCTGCTTGAAAGCCAACACATCCTCCATCTCATCTTACGGCAATGGTTGATCAATCTAATGCTAGTTTGGAAGACCAACCATGGTATGCAGAAAGTGGAGCCAACAACCACATCATCTGGGTCAAGCCTGGAAGCCATTAAAAGACAGAGGAGCAGATATATATATATATATATATATATATATATATATTAAGCTCAATTTACTAGGAGGTTGGAACAAGAATATTGGGGAAGGGGATGTTTATAAGGAATGATGAGACTTTTCTTATTTGCTGTAACTGGAGTGTCAAAGAGGAGTTGTTTATTTATTTATTTGTATTTGGGTTTGTTTTGTAGGTGGTGTGGTTTTTCTGTAGTTTCTTTGTGTTCTGCAGAATTAATGTTTACTTAATTAGTCTTTGTTAGTTTGTGGTTGGTGGGTTTTGGTGTGTTAGTGGTGTTTTGGATACTAATTTGCTAGAAATTTTAGAGAAACAGAAATCGAAATTGCGCATAAAGTCTTTTACAATGTCATTTTCCTTAAGAATGCCAAAATTGGTATTTCTCATTTTTCACAACAATATTAACAACTCAACACAATATCATTGACAACGCAATCACAACTACACATACACTATAATATATCCAACAAACTTACCATCAACTTCACCATAAATACCATTAATACAATCACCATTTTCTCAACAACTCTCTCTCTCTCTCTCTCTCCTAAGCCTAATCATACTGCAGCTAAACTATTGCTCATAAGAGCTTATTTAGTCTGATAAGAATTCTTCTAAACAACCAATTGGACTACTACTCATTAAAGCTTATTGAATTTTATTCAGGTATTTGCTGCTGAGTTTCTTTGTTTTGCTTGAAAAAATATGGTTAGCAGAGATAATTTTAATTTTTTCGCAAAGTATTCCAATATATTATTATTTTATGTACTAACATTTGGTATCAAAGCCTCCTTCACGCTATTTTTGCTCAGTATTAACTTTTACGGCTCTTTGATTTTGTTTTGCGCTGAATTTTATGGCACTTTTCGATTAAGACTTAAGAGAGACACTGTGTATTATGCGATTAAAACAGGAAAAAATGCCTTGCATATATGTGTCAGTGTCTTCATGTCCTTGGGAAACAATTTTGGGTGTCTATTGCATGTGATTACCACGCATGCGGGTGCGGGCTACACGTACGGAAGCAACAGCCCTTCGCTATTCGCCGCATGTGTTTGTTGGCCGTTGGCGGCAGCCGCATGATGGTAAAGGGTTGGTGGTGGCACAAAAGAGAGAAGATATGGAATTCATAGCTAAAAATGAAGTCCAGGATATAATTGGCTTACCGAAAGGATTCGTAGCCATGGGCTGTAATTGGGTCTGCAAAACCAGAATTGATCGAGCTAAATGATATAAAGCTAGATTTATACTCAATGATTTTAACTCAAAAAGAGTGTACTGATTACCATGAAACTTTCACTCGAGTATCTAAGAATGATTGATTTAAGATGATTATACCATTAGTAGCTCATTTTGATTTAGAGGTACATCAAATAGATTGAAAAACAACTTTTCTAAATGCGGATATGAGGAGGATTACATGACACAACTTGAAGGTTTTGTTGATAATAGTTGGAAGCACTACAAAAATTTTCACATTTAATGACATTTGAATAATGACGTTTTTAGAAAATGTCGCTAAATTGCGACTTTTTAATTGTTCACTAGTTACTATTCACGCGCGAATAGTGACTCGTGAATGATAACCACTATTCACAACTCACTATTCATGAGTCATTATTCGCACGTCTAGGGTGGCTCGGGGGCCACTCCAAATGTGCATGGGGATGGCCTTTAAAGGCCACTTTTGAATTTTTTTTATTTTTATTTTTAAAAGGAAAATTAGTTTGATTTTTTTTTTTTTTTGTATTATATATATGTATATATATTTGGTAAAAATTATTATTATTTTTTATAATTTTTTAAAGGATAGCAACGTTTGAATAGTGAAAACGTCACCTCCTAGAAGGTGATGTTCATTGTTCACACAAAGGTGACGTGTGAAAAGTGAAACCGTGCATTGTTCAAATAGAACCTTCTAAAAGGTGCCGTTTTGCTGAAAAATACACCATTTAATGTTGTTTTGCACTGTTCAAACGACATTAACCCAATTTCCAGTTTATGCACTTTTTGCCATTTTGAAAAAGTCACTATTTGAACGTCACTAGACAAATAATGATGGCTTTTTTTATTTGTGAGTCATTAACCACCAAAATTTTTGTAGTGAAGGCTTTCAAACTAAACCATAGCTTGACCTATGGGCATACTAATCATTTAGAGGTGGTTAGTTATTTAGGTTTAGATCTTGTTGAATGTGTAGATAATAAAAAGTCTATTTCATGATATATTTTTCTTATTGTTAAAGGAGTTATATCCTAGAGATGTAATAAGCTAGGAAACTGTAGTTGCTACGTACATCTACCATGTAAACATAATTTATTGTATGTTATGAATCTATAACATAGGCATTAATGGTTGAAAATTTTTGTTAAAGGTCTCAAGATTGTTGAATCTGTAGTGAGACCTATCAAGATCTTTTGTGAAGATTGTAATAACTCTACTATAGTTTTTCTTGTATAAGAATGATAAGAGTAGAAGAAAAAGTAAAGTATCTTAGTGTGAGAGAAATTATTAAGAAACATGAAGCGTTTATTGAGTATATAAGTACCAAACTAATGATTGCGAATTACATGATTAAAAGTTTATGGGTAGAGAAGTATAAAAGTTATGTGAAGCATATGAGACTTATTTAATTCATTTTGTACTTAGTTTCTTTCTAATTGGTCTATAAACATATTCACTCACTTTATAGAGAGAGTAAAACAAGGATAACCTTTCTAGAAGGAGAGAAGAAATTCATTTTTTCCTCCTCCTTCCCAACTCTTTTCTCATTCTAAAAAATACAGTAGTGAGCTTAGTGACACTTAGGTTACTGTAGCGATTAATGTTTGTCTTCTAACTAGATTTACTTTGTGAAGCAATCTATGGGGTGAAGTTTTTTCTGCTATCTTGGATTTCGATTACCTTTAATCAGTTTCTAAGGTTTTATTTACATGAAACCCTCAAAGTAACGATCTTAGATTTCTGATATGTCCTTCGTTTTTCTCTCTAGTTCTTTTTTGGTAGCAAATAACTGACTGATGGCGAAAGAATTATCAGACATGTGAAAGAATTTTTCATTCATGGTAGAGGAAGTGAAGAGGATTTCGATTGAGAATGCGCTTTGTAGCGGAAATAGAAAAGAAAAGAAATCATTGTCTAGTTAGGAAAGTTATGATGGATCGGGCAGTGGGCAGGGACGTGATTTGTTTTGCTAGAATATGTTGCGGATCTGGAAAGTGATTGAGATTGTGACATTCAAATAGTTAGATATAAGCTTGTTTATCATGTAGTTGGATATGATTGGGTCTAATCATGG
>NC_081547.1:10632859-10665132 GCF_901000735.1 Corylus avellana | reverse complement strand
TGATCTGGGGTGACAGGAGGATTGGTGTCTTTTGCTTTCTTGGTACATATTTTATTCTTCCTCCCCCTAAAGAAACATGTTTGGGATTTGTATACTTTCCTATTTTAGTGGAACCATCTTGTATCCTCTGGGGTCCCTAAATTCTATAATGGGTAGTAATCAATCACATTTTCATGTGTGTTTTTGCTTATACCATTTCATATGCAATTGGACCCATCAAATAACATGGGCAATGATTTGTTATAATATAAACGAAATCATTAAATCCATTCATTCTTATTTATGGAGCAATGCTAGTTCATTATACACATTCCCACTTTTGTTGGAATTTTAAAATTCATATCAGAGAGTATCCGGTGGGAGTAGGAGAATGTAAGTGTATGTAGCTTTTTGGATAAGTAGTAGTTTAACATCATATTAATGTAAAAGTCTTGAGTTCGAATCTTGTTTCCGTCATTGATCTCTTATTTGAATTAAATATTTCATTTGTTGGATCTTACTTATTAAATGAAAATTTAAGCTCCCGTGAGAGAGGGTGCTAAAATATAAATTCTGATTATAATTATTCATTCTTATATTCTTATAAGTTTAAGCTTTTGGAATAAGTGATGCTTTGATGAAAGAACTCTTTTATGTTTAGTAAAGGGTTTGATCATTAATCAATAGTTGCTCAAATAAAGCTTTTAATACTAATTACTCCAATCTGCTGCTATTGTTTTGATCAGCTGCAACTCACAAGAATTGCTAGATTCTGTTTTAGCATGCGATCGTTAAACCACTATAGTGGTAGTCTTCTTTTCATTCTAACCAATTGCATTAGTTTTTTTAGAAAATAACATTTAATTAATAGACATTCTGATGTCAAGATTTGCCACATCACACAGCTGGGATCATGGTTTTTTATTTTTTTTTTTTATTTTATTTTTTATATATATAAGAAAATAATTCAACGAGGACTTGTTACTATTGCTTTATTTGTTGCCTGCATGCATGGTACTGGTTTTCCCACATAAAATTGAAGGTCCATGTAAAAATTAGAATCTTGATAAATCTACTAAGTACCACTTAGTGGTTTGAAGTCCAACAAGCAATTAGAGTTGTTCCTTCTTTGTATTAATATTTTCAAAACTACGACCAAGCAAATCTGACCTTTAAAGGTCGTTTAGCCCATGTTCCATTCGTCAAACTAATATTCAATTTGTAATGTTCATTCGATTTACAAAAAATTTGCAATATCTCATTGATAGTGTGGCTGTCATCGCCGGCCACCTCGGTTACTTTGGTTGTGGCTGTCATCGCTGCTCCTAACAGCTAGAGGGAGAGAGTTGAGAGAGTGGCATGGGAGGATATTTTAGAGAAACGATGCATAAGTGGGCGTAATTATGTTTCATGCAAGTATATTTTTTGTGACAATAAAAATTACTATTAAATGTTAGATAAATTACTTGATTATTTTTATTATCAAGTAATGTGTAAATAGTTTTAGAAAGTGAAAAGGAATTAATGGTGCAACCCGCATAAACACACTAACCATTTTGCCAAAAATGATAACTTTAGGGAATAAAATCTTAAGAAAAAAAGAAGCAAATCCGATCGATGGGGGCAGAAACTTTTTTGTTTCAATATTATTTATTGTACTTCTTCATTTTTTTTTCAACATTTTCTTACACATCAATCACTTTTTATTACTATTTAAATAAAAAAATCATTACAAAACAAATTTTTTCATTAATTCATTCCAAACATTCTTATTTTTTCACTTTTTCAAAAAAAAAAAAAAAAAAATTCTTTGTTTTTACATCAATCAATTTTTGTTACGGTATTAAACTAATATCGTTTAACAAATGCACCTGCTAAGATTGAAGCTTCAACCCCTGCAAATTAAGCAAATCCTTAATTCGTGCAGCTGAATAAAGACTAGCAAAACAAAACCTTAAGGAGAAAGTACCACACAGCACCGGGGTAATAACTTTATTTTATTTTATTCCTTTTTAAACTTCATTTAATCTTATGATCTTCTATTATTATTTTTTAAAACAATAAGTTTGTTGCTAATTTTTGTTCTGCTTGACTCACGATGGGTTTATTGTGGGTTACTCGACCCAGCGCCACAAGTGACCCACCGTGGGCCACAAGGTAAACCACAACAGGTCACCACCAAACCCACCGAAGTGGGTTACTAGTGACCCAACGTTAGTCACGCTGTGGGTCACTGACCCAGCAAACCCTACTTTTTTTTAAAAAAAAAAAAAAAAAAAAAAAACGTAAGGATATTTTAGGAATTTCAATAGCCTGAGTAAAGATTTAAGAGAAAATCCTAAGGGATATGTGAGTTTGAAATTGTTTTAAAGTACAATAAACTAAATTGAGAGTTTTTGAACTTTAAGGTGTTATTGTAAAAATGATGAAAGTTCATAAAGGTTAAGTGATTTTTTCTATTTTGTGTAGGGATAAATGCAAAATTGGTTCTTGTGGTTGGCATAAATTACAAATCACTCCATGTGGTATAAAAAATAATTTATAGATCCTTGTAGTTGGCCTAAATTATAAATTACCCCATGTGATATAAAAAATTATTTATAGGTCCTTAAGGTATGCCAAAATAACAGTTTACTCTCTGAAATCAATTTCCATCAAATAACTTAACAAAATCTGTCACTTTGCCACATTTCTCCTTTATTTGAATAAAAAAAAAAAAAAAGATTCCCTTTGACGCGTTATACTCAATAAAAATGCAACACATGTTATTATTAATTTCCAACTTTCAAAAATGACAACCCTCACTTCACGTTATCCTACTATAGTAAATTAACATATTCTCTTATATTCCCAAAAGTTTACCCTTTGCGTAACCCTCCCTCATCTTCATCTTCATCTTCCTCAATTGCTTCGCAAAATGAGACCGTCAAATTCTCGCAAAATACTCCCAAATTGTGGTGACGAAGATGAAAATGAGGGAGGGTTATGCACAGAGTAAAATTTTAGGGATAGAAGAGATTATATATGTTAATTTACTGTAGTAGTATAACGTGACAAAGTAACAGATTATGTTAAGCTACTTAATAGAAATTGATTTTAGGGAGTAAACTGTTTATTTTGGCCTACATTGAGAACCTATAAATTATTTTTTATACCACAATGAGTGGTTTGTAATTTAGGCTAACTATAAGGACCTATATATTATTTGCTATACCACATGAAATGATTTGTAATTTATACTAACCACTAGGACCAATTTTACATTTGTCTTCTTTTTTTTTACCAACAGCTGTGTCAATATGTTGTTGTCAAATCACAACCATACAATCAATATTACCACCACCTTAGTTTGTCACCTTAATTTAGCATTCTCATCTCCCTCTTTAAATTTAATATTTATTCTAAATAAGAAAATAGTTTTTTTTTTCTTCCTAGTTTAGCTATTAACTTTTTCAAAGTATATATATATATCCGGCTCTCCAAACTAGAAATTCAATTTCACTATTCTATTTAAATATTATTTTTTTAATTTTTTTTTATTCTTTATCAAACATTCATATATTTTAAAATTTTGTCTTTTTCTAACGGTCATATTTTTTATTTTTTTAAATTTTTTTCGAATGGTCATATTTTCAAAATTTATAATTTCGTAACTGTCATATTTTTCAAAATTTGTACTATTCACCACTATCAATTTATAAGTCATTCACACACACACGCACATATATATATATATATATATATATATATATATATATATGCAAAAAAAGAGAGGAGTGAACAATGTGGCAATTTTGTTGGTTTGGGGAGAGTCTGCAAGAGAAAGAAAGAAAAAGAGAGAAGAGAAAATCAGAAATTAAAATTAAAAAAAAGTAAAATAAAATTGGAAGGAGAAGCAAGTTTGAACTTTTGGTCTTATTTTAGTTAGGCTAAACTAGAACATGATAAATAGACTGTAGAATATTCAGTTAGTTATATTGAAGGAGTATTTTTGTCTTTTCACTGGAAAGATCCTTCGATTCATTTAAATTGAGAGAATTCTAATTCAAACTATACTTCCCTTCTAAACTACCACTCCAATTACAATATCCCAAAATACCCATTACCATATTCCCTGCTGAATTACCAAAGGAATAGCACTTTCCATTGTAGCCAAGGATGGTCAACATCAACAACCTACAACTCATTCAAATTAAAAGACACGTGCTCATATCCAAGAGATAATAGATAGCTACGATAAAGCAAAATACAAAAGGATATCTTGCAGATGACTTCATGATGTATAACTCATAACTCTTTTACTTGTACACGTTTACATACAACAAGATCTATGCTTTATTGTGCGCAAGCAATTTTTTGGGAACACGTTCGCGGCGAAGTCAAATTTTACCTTACTCATTTGGGGTATCTTGCAAGGATTTAGAGTTTGCCCTTTTAAGTGTGAATACACGAAGTGATCTTGTCTTGAAGGTTCTCCGTCATTAAAACAAAAAAGCATTGTTTTAAGAAGTCATGATATTTTGAGCATTATGAATGGTTTTACTTTATTCATGTGAGATATTTTGCACGGGTCTAAAGTTTACCTGAAAGTGTAAGTGTACACGTGATCTTGTCTTGAGGGTTCCCATCATTTAAAAAACAAAAAGGGTAACTTCACTTTAAACCTTGAATTATCACGCGATTTGACAAATTTCTCTCAAACTTTAAAACCTCTTATTAATTTGAATCCATAAACTTTCAACTGCAGTCAATTTGAACCTCAGATTTTAAAGGTTAAAAGTGAGACAATGACGTTTATACCCCTGAATTTTTTTATACAATTTCAAATTTACCCTTAATTCCAAATTTTTTTTTTTAAAAAAAAAAAACGAAAATCAGGGATATTTTGGTAATTTTAGGTATTCCCACTAGAAGTTAATGGTTAAATCTGACGGAGGGGTTCAAATTGACTGCAATTGAAAGTTCAGGGATTTGAGAGGTTTTGAAGTTTAAGGGGGACTTGTCAAATCGCGTGCTAATTCAAGATTTTAAAGTGAAGTTATAAAAAAAAAAAAAAAAAAAAAAAAAAGAGCTTTATTTTGAGAAGTCATGATCTTTTGAGCATTATTAGTCAACAAAATTCCTTGTTGATCCTGAAGGAAAGGTCACCATCAAACTTCCAAAATTTTGTTATCTGGACTAAGAAAGATCAATACTATTGAGTTAACTTGATTAATGCTACTCATTCAGAAAAGATCCGATCTTTACTGTATACGGGCTTGACACTTCACATCAAGTGTAGCCTTCCTCTTGTTCTTCCATCTCTCATTTGAAGAGCCAACTCCAAATCCTGCATCAAGCAGCAAACCCATGTGCTGAATATCTCTAATTTAAGACAGATCCATTGATGACTTTAGGTAAACCCATTGATGATGAACATCTCATTTCTTACATCATCAATAGACTCAACCCAATATTTAACTCATTTGTTACTTCCTTTACATTTGCTACCTGTAACAATCCCTTCACTTTTGATGACTTTCAAGCTAAACCTTTTAAGTCATGAGATGCTGCTTGAAAGCCAACACATCCTCCATCTCATCTTACGGCAATGGTTGATCAATCTAATGCTAGTTTGGAAGACCAACCATGGTATGCAGAAAGTGGAGCCAACAACCACATCATCTGGGTCAAGCCTGGAAGCCATTAAAAGACAGAGGAGCAGATATATATATATATATATATATATATATATATATTAAGCTCAATTTACTAGGAGGTTGGAACAAGAATATTGGGGAAGGGGATGTTTATAAGGAATGATGAGACTTTTCTTATTTGCTGTAACTGGAGTGTCAAAGAGGAGTTGTTTATTTATTTATTTGTATTTGGGTTTGTTTTGTAGGTGGTGTGGTTTTTCTGTAGTTTCTTTGTGTTCTGCAGAATTAATGTTTACTTAATTAGTCTTTGTTAGTTTGTGGTTGGTGGGTTTTGGTGTGTTAGTGGTGTTTTGGATACTAATTTGCTAGAAATTTTAGAGAAACAGAAATCGAAATTGCGCATAAAGTCTTTTACAATGTCATTTTCCTTAAGAATGCCAAAATTGGTATTTCTCATTTTTCACAACAATATTAACAACTCAACACAATATCATTGACAACGCAATCACAACTACACATACACTATAATATATCCAACAAACTTACCATCAACTTCACCATAAATACCATTAATACAATCACCATTTTCTCAACAACTCTCTCTCTCTCTCTCTCTCCTAAGCCTAATCATACTGCAGCTAAACTATTGCTCATAAGAGCTTATTTAGTCTGATAAGAATTCTTCTAAACAACCAATTGGACTACTACTCATTAAAGCTTATTGAATTTTATTCAGGTATTTGCTGCTGAGTTTCTTTGTTTTGCTTGAAAAAATATGGTTAGCAGAGATAATTTTAATTTTTTCGCAAAGTATTCCAATATATTATTATTTTATGTACTAACATTTGGTATCAAAGCCTCCTTCACGCTATTTTTGCTCAGTATTAACTTTTACGGCTCTTTGATTTTGTTTTGCGCTGAATTTTATGGCACTTTTCGATTAAGACTTAAGAGAGACACTGTGTATTATGCGATTAAAACAGGAAAAAATGCCTTGCATATATGTGTCAGTGTCTTCATGTCCTTGGGAAACAATTTTGGGTGTCTATTGCATGTGATTACCACGCATGCGGGTGCGGGCTACACGTACGGAAGCAACAGCCCTTCGCTATTCGCCGCATGTGTTTGTTGGCCGTTGGCGGCAGCCGCATGATGGTAAAGGGTTGGTGGTGGCACAAAAGAGAGAAGATATGGAATTCATAGCTAAAAATGAAGTCCAGGATATAATTGGCTTACCGAAAGGATTAGTAGCCATGGGCTGTAATTGGGTCTGCAAAACCAGAATTGATCGATGCTTCTGATAATGTTAAATGATATAAAGCTAGATTTATACTCAATGATTTTAACTCAAAAAGAGTGTATTGATTACCATGAAACTTTCACTCGAGTATCTAAGAATGATTGATTTAAGATGATTATACCATTAGTAGCTCATTTTGATCTAAAGGTACATCAAATAGATTGAAAAACAACTTATCTGAATGGGGATATGAGGAGGATTACATGACACAACTTGAAGGTTTTGTTGATAATAGTTGGAAGCACTTCAAAAATTTTCACATTTAATGACAGTTGAATAATGACGTTTTTAGAAAATGTCGCTAAATTGCGACTTTTTAATTGTTCACGAGTTACTATTCATGCGCGAATAGTGACTCGTGAATGATAACCACTATTTATGACTCACTATTCACGAGTTATTATTCGCATGTCTAGGGTATTCACGAGTTATTATTCGCATGTCTAGGGTGGCTCGGGGGCCACTCCAAATGTGCCTAGGGATGGCCCCAAAGGCCACCTTTGAATTTGTTTTATTTTTATTTTTAAAAGGAAAATTAGTTTGATTTTTTTTTGTGTATATATATATATATATATATATATATATATTTGGTAAAAATTATTATTATTTTTTATAATTTTTTAAAGGATAACAACGTTTGAATAGTGAAAACGTCACTTCCTAGAAGGTGATGTTCATTGTTCACACAAAGGTAACGTGTGAAAAGTGAAACCATGCATTGTTCAAACAGAACCTTCTAAAAGGTGCCGTTTTGCTGAAAAATACACCATTTAATGTTGTTTTGCACTGTTCAAACGACATTAACCCAATTTTCAGTCTATGCACTTTTTGCCATTTTGGAAAAAGTCACTATTTGAACGTCACTAGACAAATAATGATGGTTTTTTTTTTTATTTGTGAGTCATTAACCACCAAAATTTTTGTAGTGAAGGCTTTCAAACTAAACCATAGCTTGACCTATGGGCATACTAATCATTTAGAGGTGGTTAGTTATTTAGGTTTAGATCTTGTTGAACGTGTAGATAATAAAAAGTCTATTTTATGATATATTTTTCTTATTGCTAAAGGAGTTATATCCTGGAAATGTAATAAGCTAGGAAACTGTAGTTGCTACATCTACCAATGTGAACATAATTTATTGTATGTTATGAATCTATAACATAGGCATTAATGGTTGAGAAATTTTGTTAAAGGTCTCAAGATTGTTGAATATGTAGCAAGACCTATCAAGATCTTTTGTGAAGATTGTAATAACTCTACTATAGTTTTTCTTGTATAAGAATGATAAGAGTAGAAGAAAAAGTAAAGTATCTTAGCATGAGAGAAATTATTAAGAAACATGAAGCGTCTATTGAGTATCTAAGTACCAAACTAATGATTGTGAATTACATGATTAAAAGTTTATGGGTAGAGAAGTATAAAAGTTATGTGAAGCATATGAGACTTATTAATTCATTTTGTACTTAGTTTCTTTCTAATTGGTCTATAAACATATTCACTCACTTTATAGCCACCAGAGAGAGTAAAACAAGGGTAACCTTTCTAGAAGGAGGGAAGAAATTCATTTTTTCCTCCTCCTTCCCAACTCTTTCCTCCTTCTAAAAAATACAGTAGTGAGCCTAGTGACACTCAGGTTATTGTAGCAATTAATGTTTGTCTTCTTACTAGATTTGCTTTGTGAAGCGATCTATGGGGTGAAGTTTTTTCTGCTATCTTGGATTTCAATTACCTTTAATCGGTTTCTAAGGTTTTATTTACATGAAACCCTCAAAGTAGCGGTCTTAGATCTCCAATCTGTCCTTCGTTTTTCTCTCTAGTTCTTTTTTGGTAGCAAATAACTGACTGATGGTGAAAGAATTATCAGACATGTGGAATAATTTTTCATTGATGGTAGAAGAAGTGAAGGGGATTGCGATTGAGAATGCGCTTTGTAGCGGAAATAGAAAAGAAAAGAAATCATTGTCTAGTTAGGAAAGTTATGATGGATTGGGCAGTGGGCAGGGCGTGAATTGCTAGAATATGTTGCGGATCTAGAAAATGATTGGAATTACGACATTCAAATAATTAGATATAAACTTGTTCCTTATGTAGTTGGATATGATTGGGTCTAATCAGGAGCGGAACTAGCAATTGGAGTTTGGAGGGGAGAAACTAAAAAAAATAAATAAATAATAAAATTGGGAGGTAAAATTTTAATTTAAAAAAAAAAAAAAAAAATTAAAGACAATTTTATAAATTTTTGGAGAAAACATGGTAAAGCTCCCCCGTGATGTGGGATCTAACAAAAGAAGCTTTTAAACAAAGCATAGATCAAGTTTGGATGGAAGAAATTTTTCATTGTATATATGGTATTGTTTTGTTAGAGCAACATGCTCTCTTTTTATGAAATGAATGAAGAAGAAGATATTTTTATCAAAAAAAAAATAGATCTACAGACATAAGTTATTGTGCACATTTATTGTTTTTATCCGTTGGAATAAACAAAGTTGGACGGCAATGACTTGTAGCAAGATCATTCATAAAATTTGATTTTTATAGAGTATTCATTTAGGAAATAGTGTACATTGTAAATTTGTAATACATTCCAACATGGAATGGAAACTCATTATGTAATGTTTTACTTCCACGATTCATATGTAGCATTTCTTATTTGAGCTGGAGCTTTCCTTAAACAAATTGGAATAAATAAAGTTATAGCCATTATTGAAGTACCTAAAACTATAAAGATATTCATGTGTATTCCATCTATAATGCATTATATATTAGGTATAGGTTAGAAAATGCATCTCTCTATAAAATTTTATGTAGGTTCTTTATTTTACTTGAACAAATATGAACGGAAGTAATTCTAAATTTTCGGTTGCGTATTTTAGTATATCACTGTTTTATGTATAGCAGATTGAGAATAACTTTTATAGAATTGTGGTACAAACTAATCCTTTTGTGCCTTCCAATGACAGATTAACATCTCAGCTGAGTACAACTTAAGAAAAGAAAACAAATACATCAAATCACATTCAAATCTACTAAAATTTAAAAAATCTCATCTCACATATATGGATGTGATTTGGTATGTTTGTTTTCTTTTCTTAAGTTATGCTACGCTAAGGTGTTTATCATTAATTGGATGGTACAAAAGGGTAAATTTATGATTGAAGCAGCGATGGCGGTTTTTATGCATTTTATTGGAGCAGAGTCGATATAGAATTTTAGGCCGGTCCAACTGCACATTGCTAACGATTATTTGGAAAATCAGCAAAATCCCTGTCGAACTATATATAGTTTATTTTCTAGAAATGCGTCCTTTTATGCTGCCTAAAGGGGATAGATGAAGACATCTACAATGAAAGTCAAGAAATTATTGCTGGAAGTGGAAAATGTGAAACAGGTCAGACCCATCCAATTGGTGTAGGCTTTCAATTGCTTAAGGAAATGGGAAATGGCAAATCATTGTGATGGGGAATGTAACACTCATCAGTCATCCCCCTTGAACAAGGTGGAGACCTCATCATGCATGCCTTCTCATGGTACATTTTGGTCGGATAAAAAAGTCTCCTGCTTTTCAGAACTCCCAAATTAGGGTTCTAATTATTCCACCGAAAAGACCTTTACAACCCGAATTGAGATCCACAACAATTAACTATCTAAATTACTAGCAATTTAAACAGCTATGTGAAAAAGCCCCATATTGAACTCAGCCGTCCGGATCCCATTTTTTCGTTTGACAGTTAGATTTCACATGAGCTCTCTCATAATAACTGCCCTAAGTGATTCTAGACTAGTTGATTTCAAAATCAATCACGATTCCCTGCTGATATGGAATGCATTCATTTGTAAGGCTTGGTTATTTACTAAAATCTCTCTTTGGGAAAGAGGGATGGATACTGCTCGAAGAAATGCCAAGGAGGCTACAGCCTTGTTCTTTAACTCATCCTCCTAATGTGATGGCCAACACAGGCTCGGAACACTCTAGGGCACCAGAAGAAAATTCATGTCACAGGTTGGTTGTCTTCACATTTGACTCTCAATTTTTGGTGTAAAAATACATCTGTAACTCTCATTCAACTAGGACTCAAATGATCCAAGTCATCCATTGCATATTAAACGAGAGAGGAGGCCATTCTCCCAAACCATCCAAGAGTTGCAACATTTAAAAATCTTACTAGCTTCCAAGGATTTCTTCTACGGGATAAAAGGCTGACTTAGTCAAGCCTATATATAATAACAAAAACATATATAATCTTTCTGATGTGTCAACAAGTTTTTGAAACAGTATATAGTCTATATTCAGTGCAAAAAGTAGGTAACTTTGCTAATGTCTAACAATACCAGGCATGATTCACCCTCCACACGAAAAAGCCAATGATTCATTCATCATAAACAAAGATAAATGTCAATCACCATCAGGACAGCATTCTCATCTCTGGCTAGCTTTTATCTGTTTCAGGATACTTGTCAAATGACAATTAAGTTTAACCATTTTTGGAGAACATTACAGAGATTAAGCTTTAATGAAGACTTCATTCAAAATTTGAAATGTGAAAGCATATGGGTTGTAATGGAATTTATAATACAATGAAAAGGGCTTAGCAGAATGGGAGGAAAAGACAATCTCATTTCAATGGAGCAACATCAAAATGGATGGGGAGCTCACAAAGCTACAAATATTTCCACGCTACAACATAAACAAAAACAATGAAAAGATGAGGAACATTTACATTTTTCTCTAATAAAGTGCAACACAAACTGAATTGTAACAACAATATGAATCAAAAAGATTTACTTGTTAATAAATGATGGTCAACATAGAAAAGAAAGAACAATAAACAATGTCATTATAATGCATCTGTGAGTCCTAACATTGTTATACATTCACAAACGTTAGCAGAAAAAAGTTAGGAAGCCATGACAACAATGGCAAAAGATATCATCTGCTATCAATTATAAGCCGTGTCGTTTAAATCCAAAAAAAAAAAAAAAAATCAACACAAACTCAGAAGATCGAGATGAAAGAAATTCCCAGTTAATAATTATTACCACATTTACAAATGCCCCGTGCTGCAATCAATCCGCAAGTTGAAACCTCCCACCACCCACCAAAGAATCTGAATCCAATAAAACCTCTCAACTAAGCAAAGACTTGCGATCCGATACAACCTCCAAAATACAATGCGTGCCGCGGAAATGAAAGAATTGGTGAGAGAACGAAAATTTCAATTCAAGAGCAAGTCTAATATCTGTCCTTGAGCTTCAAAAGCTGCCTTCTCTTGAAAACCAAGAACCCCACGACACCGATTTGGAGGATTGCAGCGATACCCACAAAGAAAAGCCCAACCTTCTTCCCTGTATTAATGCCCTGCTTAGAAGGAGGAAACGGGGACTCTTCTCGGCGATGTTTGGACCGGTTATCGGCCTGGCCGTTCGACCGATGGTGTGGTGGCGGTGATCCTAAATGATGCAGCAGAGGATGCGGTGATCCTGAATGAGGTGGCGATGGAGGTGGCGGTGATCCTGAATGAGGTGGCGGAGGCGGAGGCGATGGAGGAGGAGGAAGCGGTGGGGACGGTGGAGGCGGTGGGGGCGGTGGAGGAGGAGAAGGAGGAGGAGGCGTTGGAGGAGGAGGAGGGGGTGGGGGCGGTGGAGACGGTGGCGGTGGGGCCTCGAGTAAAGATCTTGCAGGAATGTTTCCTGGTTGGGATTCGGCAAGGAGAGCAAGAACGCAAATGGCAAAGCCAAAGATTAGGAACACCAAGGTTGGTAATGGCGGTTCCATGAAACAACAGCAACAATAACAATTACAAGAAGAAGAAACAACAATTTTTTCTCAATTCGGATTTGGACGAGGGTCTCCAAAGTCTTCCTGCATCTGGGTTCCTTCTCTTCAACTCTGAATTCAAGAGACTCCCCTGTTCGCCAAAGAGCTACGGTTTGGGCATTGGAATTGTTCTCGAATCTGAGTCTCTGTGCCTTCTTTTTCCCATGCAAAATCAACCAAATGGGTCAACTGGGTTCTGTCCCAAATGGTTGATTTCTTCTTCTTCAGCTCCGATTTAGAAACCTTGTGCCCCAAAGATTTGGTACCAGAGGGCTAGGGCTTGGGGCTAAGCTTGATTCTTGAATCTGGGTGTTTGCAATTCCTGTTTTTGGAGGACTCAGAAAAAAGGGTCATATAGCTTTGGTCCCAAATGATGGATTTCTGAATCAAATTTGGGTTTTCATGAAACTAGGCACATTGAGGATTCAGGATTGGGTTTGAATCTGGGTCTTCGAGAGATTTTCTTTTCCCCCCTTGATCATTCAGAGGAGTCAGAGGAATGGGATCAAGGAGGTGGTTGGCCAATATCCTTGATTGATGATTGGAACGTGTATGGAGGTTGGATACATTGAGGAGGTTTCTTCTTCACCTTCTCAGAAATGGAGGAGACAGAGAGAGAGTGTGTGCGTGTGTGCCTACGCGGGCTTCAACCGTTGGGGCTAATTTGGGTGACTAATTGCCTAGGGAGAATCTTCTTACGGCTGTTTTTAGGAGAGAGACAGGGTGTGTCGGTTTTTTTTTTTTTTTTTTTTTCTTCTTCTTTATAAATGTCAAGATTATCAAATTTTTTATTAATAAATGGTACCAAAATAGTGTTTAACTTATTTATTGGTGATAATTAATCAAGAAAATATTATATGTACTAATAAATAAGTTTTACATTATTTTGATACTCAAACCGTTAGTAAAAATTTTAAGAGAATGTTACCCTTTTTTTTTTAATATTATCTTAATTTTACGGGAATATTATTATTTTTTTAAAAAAAATAAAAAATTAGTAAAGTAATTTTTTTTTAATTTTTTAAAAAATTAGTATTTATTTAGGATCATGATAATACAAGAAGAACTAGAGAGTTGGATAAAATTAGCATTTCTTTTAAATTTTTTTTTTAAATTTTTTTTTGATTTTTTGATTTTGTTAGAGAGTGTTTGGTTCATGTGGGCCCAAGGATTGTTTTGGATGAAGAGTGATGTTGAAAGAGGCCCATTGTAGTCTTGTAGATCTCTGATAAAAACCCCCCCAAACTGGTAACATTTTAGAATGAGAAGCTCTCTTCTTCTATTCCTTTTCTAATTCATACCATCAATGATCGCTCCATCTCTATATTTTATCCAACTCTTGGGTTTTTTTCTTCAATTATTTGGAGTGAAAATTATATGATGACGGGTATTTCTTTGAGCAATGATACTCTGGACACCTATTTATTATACTCAATTGAGTTATTTTACATCGTCTAATTTGACGTTTTAAATAGCTTTTCTTTTGTTTTTTTAGTGTATTTCCAACAATAATGGTTGAAATACTTAGTAAACTGTCTATTTTAGCTATTGTTTTTTTCTATATCCTAACAAATTTTCTATTCTATTCTCTACTTGCTTTTAAATATTATTTCTCACTTTATTTATTTATTTTTTATTATATTCCATTTTCATGAAAAAGAGAAACAATAAACAACTTAAAAGTAAAATGAAAAAATAATATAATATTTATTTAATATGTTACAGTCAATAGCAAAAGGTTGTTATTCACTGTAGCTAATCCGGTGAAGGAGATAAAAGTGGTCATATGAACTTTTACCTAATTTGTTGAACATGCTCTTAGTGAAGAGTAATAGAGTTTAGTTTCCTCTTTTTTCACCCTGTAAATTAGATAGATAAAATGAGATTTACACAACAGAAAAATCTAAGATACAACGTTATTATGGATTCGGATCCTCTCCAATCCAAAAGGACTGGAGAGGCCTCCAGTTAATGGCCAGGATGGCCATAGGAGAATCCTAGGACCATCCTCATGCCAGATGTCCCATTTATTAAAATATATAAAAATATTATTTTTTATTTTAAAAATAAATAAAAACTAAAATAATATAATAAAAAAAATATTATTATATTATTTTAATTTTTAAAATAAAAAATAATATTTTAATAGGTAAGACACGTGACATGAAGATAGCCCTAACCATTAACTGGAGGCCTCTCCAATCCAAAAGAACTAGAGAGGATTCGGATCCCGTTTCCTGATTCTAATCTATTAAATTTCAAGTGTACCATATAAATAGATCATGTTATATTAATGTTTTATGCATTGAAATTAGAGGTGACTATTCGTATTCCTGTATCGAAATTCGAGTACCGTCAAAGAATCATTACAATGCTCTAATCAATGGACCGGAGAGGATCCAAATGCCTGATCAGTAATGAAGGGAGGAAGAAAATTATGAATTGATGACCTCAAGCTTCTTGTCTTTTTCAATTAATTTTTGTGCCACTTGCTTGCTTGCACCCAATGGACTCTTTTACATGCCTTGAGTTTCTATTAAAAACCCTATTTCTTCCATAAATCCACTTCTCCTTTTCAAAATTATGTTAAGTTTTAAAAAATATTTGGAGAAGGTGCTCAAATTCTGAATGCACATGACCTAATTTAATAAGGTTGCAGCTGGTTATGGCTTGGCAGAGAAACAATAGAATATCTTAATTCTCCTCAAATCCAAGGGTCAATCTGGCAATGACAAATCTGCTGGCCTGACTAAAAGACAGTCTAGCAAAGGTCCCCATGGATGATGGATCCCACAGGTTCATTGCAGGGATATTAATCAAAAATCCTGCCACAATTTATCAGATAATAATGCAAGAAAGAGAAGAAAAAAAAAAGAAAGTCAAAAACCCACACAATGCCAGGTTATAATGACAAGCATGGCAGAATAGAGAAATCAAAAGTGCTTGAAATCTGCAACTTCAAACGGTAACAACTCCATTATTTTCTTCCACCACTTCACAACCAGAGCTTTCTAGGGTAAATGGTTGTCCAACTTTACAACTCTATAATTTTCTTCCACCACCTCACAACTACTAATTAAACAACGTAATACTTTTTTAAGGATGCTTTTCTTTTTTTATTGGTTTGGGCATTGGAATTGTTTTTGGATCTGAGAGTCTCCGTGGCTTCTTGTTTGTTCCCATGCAAAATCAACCAAATGGGTCAACTGGGTTTTGTCCCAAATGGTTGATTTCTTCTTCTTTAGCTCCGATTTAGAAACCATGTTCTCCAAAGATTTGGTACAGAGGGCTAGGGCTTGATTCTTGAATCTGGGTGTTTGTGGTTCTTGTTTATGGAGGACCCAGAAAAAGGGTCATATAGATTTGGTCCCAAACGAAGGATTTCTGAATCAAATTTGGGAATTCATGAGAGTAGGTGCATTGAGGATTCAGGATTGGCTTTGAATCTGATACAAATTTTGAGTATAATTCACCTTGAAAACCAACTTACAAGAGAAGGATGCTCAAGAGCTTTACGATTATACTTAACCTCTCTTCTTCTTTTTTTGTTCTACTCATTTATCAGTATTCATTGACTTAATAATATACTCATACATAATACAAAGACATTTTAATCTGGCATTGCGTATTCAATTCATTCAATCCCATATTCGACGTAGTGACTAGTTTTGATACTAAATGATATAAATTTTGGATATAATTTACCCTTAAAAATCAGCTTATTAGAAAAAGTTGCTCAAAAACTTACATCCATATAGTTAAAATTATATTTAATCTATGTGAGACACTATGATCGTAAGAGAATCTGGGACTTCAGAGATTTTTTTTTCCCCTTGATTATTGAGAGGAGTCAGGAATTTCTTCTTCACCATCTCAAAAATGGAGGAAAGCGAGAGAGAGAGAGAGAGAGAGAGAGAGAATGTGTCTACGTGGGCTTCAACCGTTGGGGCTAATTTGGGTGACTATAATTGCCTAGAAAGAATCTTCATAATGTGAAAGCTAGGGGCAACATGAACTCAGGGAGTGTTTGGATCACGTGGGCCCAAGGAGAGGGTCATGGTTTTCGATGAAGAGTGATGTTGAGAGAGGCTTTTGGGCCCATCCTAGATCCCCCTATTAATAACATGTAGAATGTTGAAAGCTTGTTACAAAAAAAAAAGAAAAAAAAAAGAAAAGAAGATGTTGAAAGCTTTCTTCTTCTATTCCTTGTCTTTTAATTCATAATCTCAATGATCCTCCATCTATATATTTTGTATAACTCGTGTTTTTTTTCTTGGATTATTTGTAGCAAAAATTATATGACCGGTATCTTTTTAGAGTAATACTACTCTGAATACACATTTATCACAATAATTTTAGGAGAAAATACATTTTACCCTTGAACTATCAATCAATTTGCACTTTATCCTCCATTGTTTAAAAAGTGACACTTGACCCCCCAACTTCCAAATTGTTGCAATTTGATTATTATTATTTTTTTTCCTAAAAGGCCCCCACCCAAGTTAAAAAAGAAAAATTAAAAAATTAAAAAAATAAAATAAAAATTAAGGGGTGGCCGGCCACCCCGGCCAGTTGGGCCCGAAGCCACCCCAGACTGGCCACTCCTTAATTTTTTAATTTTTAATTTTTAATTTTTTTAAACTTGGGATGGAGGCATTTTGGAAAAAAAAAAAAAAAAAAAAAAAAAGGTCAAAATGGTCGAATTGCAACAATTTGAAAGTTTGGAGGGAGGTCGAGTGTCACTTTTTAAACATTATAGGTCAAAGTGGAAATGGGTAGATAGTTCATGGGGTAAAATGTATTTTTTTCCATAATTTTATGTCATCTAATGTAACATTTTAAACAATTTTTTATTTTTATTTTTAAATAGATGACATGAAAAACCAGTATGAAATGATTTACAATGAAGTTCTTATTGATTCTATGGACCTATACTTTGAAGTTGAGATGGAATTCAAATTCGGTCGCCATACACTATGAGTTGCATTAAAGAAGAAAATTCATGTCATGGTACTTATAAAATTTGGGTTTAGGACATTATAAAAATGAACAGTTCATATCAAGATATACATGCTTGAAAATAGTGATTTTTGAGTTGACATGAGAATCCACTCACACTATAAAAGTCATGTAAGACCAATAAAGTATTGTGTACAAAATGCCAGAACATCTTGACAACTAATAATTTTTTTTTTTTCAAATAATAAAAAAACAGCAAAAAGAATAAAGAATAAAAAACCTTTTAAAAAAAAAAAAATGTTGCTAAGAGGGGAGAGGGCTCTCCACCACTTGAGAATGGCTGGACCACCCTCTTGGTTGACAAAAGGGTTTTGGCCACTTTGGAAAAAGGTTTTGAGGGTGGCTACACCACTCCCAAACTTGTGAGTGTGGTCACCCTTAGCTTGTGGGGGTTGCCATCTCCTTGGAAATTTTTAGGGTGGCTTAGCTAATCTTAAAAGTCATGCCAAGAGGTGGCTGAACCACTCTCACCACCCCACACAGCTTATTTAGGTTTTTAGGATGCCCCAAGTGCTCTAATTAGTACCTAAGCATTTTTTTTAGAGTTGAATTAGTCACAAATCTCAAAAGGGGAGAAAATGAGATTTCAACACTTGAGATAAATTTTACATGAAAACTATCCAAACGGTAAGTAATAAAAAAATCGGAACGACGGTCATTGTCTGAACGGTCGACATTAGCAAAAACGTCTTAACGGTCCATAGACCGTTCAAACTGTGACAATATGCATGAGAATTAGATAAGGCCAACACTATTCAGGTGCAATGAGGGTGTATTTAACCCATTATGAGCCTTAGGGCACCATTTGGTGTGTGCCTTAGCCTCCAAAAAACAGAAAAAAAAAAACAAAAAAAACAAACAAAAAAAACAAACAAACAAACAAACGGAAGAGGAAGAGGAAGGAGAGTTTTCTTGAGAGGTTGAGGTCAAGTCTTCAAGAGAGTAAGCCACACACCTCTTTCCTTGACCTATCTTACTTAAATTTTGTTTTTATTGTTAAGATTGTGTTAACTTGTTATTTCTTTTTTAAAGAAAAAACTTTAGCTTTAGGGTTAGAAAGTTGAGTTTTAAGGATGATGTGTTCTAGTATGAGTTTCTTATTGTAAAAAAAGTGGATCTTTGGAGTAAAGCTTGAGATTTTGATGTTTTTGGCTTCATTTTAGACCTTGTTTACCCACTAATTAGTGACGTGGCTCATTCATCACGTCAATAAAAGTCTTATTGACGTGGCACTTTTTGTAGTGTCACTAGGTAAAAAGTGGGTTACTGTAAACACATAAAAAAATCTTTTTTTTTTTTTTTTTGTAGTGTATTAAAATTTGAAAAATGAATCACTTTAATATTTTTTACATTTTTTCATCATCTCATACTATAAATTCAATATATCAACTTTTGAATTTAGATACTTATGATATAAACTTCAAATAAATTAAACGGTTAAAAAATAGTTGAAAAATAAATAAATATAATGTATTTTTTATTGAGCAACGTCCCATCAAAGATGGTACTAGTGGTAGGAAGTCGGGAGCATTGGATCTCCCATGGGGCGCGGCAGCATGGAATCAGAGTGCTTCCTCTCAGGCAACAAAGAACAAACCGCGTTTGTTTTGCATGTAGTTTTCGTATAAACCTGGCCGGTGGTTCATGGAAAGCGATCTTCATCTGCAAAAAGTCAAGGAACAGGACACCTCCTTTGACTCCCCCTGTACACCCACCCACACACACACAGAATCCTCAAAGGGAATGCCTTAATTTGCGTGCCATTTAACTTATCCCTGCCTCTCTTGCACCCATTTACGTTGCCCCACTTTTCTTTCATTCATTGCCAACCTCCCATATTTTCTTTTTCTTTCAAAATTTGCGAAAACATATTTACCCACTTTTCAAAATCATTGAACAACAAACTTTTTGTAACATCAATATGAATATATAATTATCATGCGTTGTTTGTTGCCTTGCCTTTGATTTTCTGTTTATTTGCTAAAGAGATTCACTGTGCTGGAGAATATGTACGGAGTAATTAAGAGAGAATCCGCATAAAAATGTAGCAGATAAGGCAGAGAAAGAGACAAGAGACAATATCTAGAGAGGAAGATCCTTCATGCAGATTGCAGAGGCCCTTCTCTCTTCTTTCTTCTTTTACGATTATCTGTTATGTAATCTATGCAAGATTTGCAAGCCTACTACTCTTTCTGCGTTTAGGGGTACGATTCAGTAACATCAATTAGGACTGCTGACTGCTGTGCATGCCATCAGGCCTTTAACCACCAGCTATAGGTATTTCTTGCCGTATGCTTTGGCTGCTTTCCCGCTGAACAGCTCAAACATATAATCCAAAACCTGCTTTCACTCCCCCGTATCACCATTTCACGTTCAGAAATGTTACATGTTTATTAAAATCATGTTTGATGCGTTTGAAGAGTTTAAAAATGTTTTTAATAGTCAAAAAGTTTGTTTAAAAAAAAAAATATTTGTTTAATAAAAAAAATTAAAAGTGTTTTTAAGGGTTTAAAAAATCTGACAAAAAAATACTTTTAACAAAATCTTAAAAACTTTCTTTTTCAAACGCAATCTCAAACATGCTCTAAATAGGTTGGATTAGGATATATGGACCTGTATCGTCTTCTACCTATGACTCGTGAACCTAACACGAACTCAATACAATTTAGAGAATTATGGTTAACAGGTTTGACTCGTTTAATTAAATGAGTCAAATTAAGATTGACATATATAGAGCCTGTTTGAGATTACGTTAAAGAGCTTAAAAAATACTTTCAGTATCTAAAATGTTGTATCAAACAAAAGTTAGCATGTTTGGTAAAAAATTTCAAAACTACTTCTTTGACCTTTTTACTTTAAGAGTTTGTTTGGGTGTGCGTTTAAGAGGTTTAAAAATGCCTTTAATACTTAAAAAGTTCGTTCGAAAAAAAAAATACTTGTTTGATTAAAAAAAAGTTGAAAGCGCTTTTAAATGCCTAAAAAACCTAATAATGGCTAAAACACAATTTTAGAAAAAAATTTAAGAATAAAGATTTCGCCAAAAAACATTTGTTTGACTTAAAAATTATATTTTTTTAAATACAATCTCAAACATGCTTATAATCTTATAACTGTAATTTGATAGGATCTGAATTCAACATCATTGAGAGATGCATTGTCGGAATACAACCTTTTCCTTCCTAGGGTTACTTGCGTGCCCATATCTAGTTGCTGGTTTTTGACAGGTAGAAGAAACAAACACATCAAATTCCAATGCAATGCACGTAAAGCATCCATCAATACTTAAGACCTCCTTCGGCCCATCCCTCCTATTTATTCCGTTTCTTGTGTCTCTTGAATTCCAACACACCTCTCTTTCTCTTTCTCTTTCTCTTTCTTTTACTATCCCCTCATTGAACTTGAACTTGGGGGATGAAACTACCACTTTGCCCCTACGCATCTCCCAGAGACCCCTTACTGGGTGATTTATTGTGTTTGACAGGCATTAGTGAGAGCAGAGGTGGATGATGGGACAAGAGCAAAGCTTGCATGTTAGATCCTCCTTTGGATGAGGTAGAGGACAGATTTTTGCTGACAGATTTTGGACGCTGTAAGAGAGAGAGACTCTGCCCATTTGCGGCTGGAGCTCCTGGATCCGGCCAAACATGCTTCTTGCTCTCACCTTCGCTGCCTCTCTCACCCATGTGACCTTGCTGCTTTTCCAGGGCTACTTTTGTCAACTTCCCACAAAACGTTAACTCTAACGGAAGCATGCCGTCTGTGTCTATATACATCTATACTTTCATTTTCTTAAATAGCATTTAAGTCCAAAAGGACAATGACATGATGAAAAAATATAAAGAATATATAGGAAAAATATATGAAAGCAATAATAAAATTAGTAACATGTTTAGGATTGCGTTTAAGGAATTTAAAAATGCTTTTAACACTAAAAAAAACGTATTTAAAGAAAAACGTATTCGTTTGGTAAAAAAATTAAAAACGCTTTTAAGGGTCTAAAAGGCCTAAAAATGGCCAAAAAAAATCACTTTTGATAAAAGTTTAAAAATGAAACTTTTGCTCAAATGCTATTTTTTACTTAAAAAATCTATTTCTCAAACATAATTTCAAACAGGCTCTGAAACTCACGATATTTTTAGAACGTATTTTATCTCATTTTAAGTGCTAAGGGTATGATAAAATAGTTCATATGATACAATAAAGTCTAAATATTACTATAGAATATCACTTTTTAGAGTAACAAAAAATCACCCTTAATTATAGAGAATTGTACAAAAGAAAATTGTAGGATACAAGAAAGAAGCTATTTGCTTGTGTGTCTTTGCATATGACCATTTTGTCATATTTATCATCCAATGATCCAAAATCATTTGATCCACTGGTCACAAATTGCAGCCATAAGATCCAACTTAATATACATCTTAATAGCATTATAATCTCTTTTGTAACCCCTAAAGCTTTAAATATCATATTAATCTCTTTTGAAATTTAAAATTCAAAAATTGATGTAACTCTTTCAATTAAATGAACATTAAAATTTTAGATATAAAATATATTTCATAATTATTTGAAATACCTAAAAATAAGTTTTTATTTGTTTATATTAAATAAATCTAACAATCCCCCACTATTTCAAATAATTTTGAAAACAGTAAAATAAAAATTTTTGTGCATTTTAGCAAAAATAAGGCACTTCAATGATGGTGTCTTTTGGCCTTGAACCTCCACCTAGTGTAAGCATATCAAGACTATGTCCAGGTGATCAATGAACGAATCTTGAATTGATGACTCTATTAGACTAGTCAGATATATCATACGCGTTTATTTTCTAATTCTTCAGGTGTTTCTCTTTGCCTACACTTTTGTGGCCCTATGCAATATCCTAGTTTCATGAGAGCTCTAGGTATGATCAATACCATAGGAAGCGGCCTTAATTACTTCCACTCTCACATAGGTAAGTTCACATAGGTAAGTTCATCTATGGTGATCCTATTTCACCTCGATAAATTTTTCTATAAATTAAACCCATCATTTAATCCTCATGAACATTATAAAGCAGAATACATCTCATTGGAATTGGGGTTTTTAAATGATATAAGTCTCTTTTTAAAAATTTTATAGTGTTTTTAAACATAATCACTCTATTGACTTGATAATACCTGTTGAATCTCACTTATATTTCAAAACTAAGCTTGGGGCACATAATTGTACCTTAGGCTAATATGCCTTTTGATTTATTGTTATACATCTTGTTATAATAAATTGTCATTGCCTACTCGAATTTGATCTGTCATGATTGCGAGAACAACTTCAAATATTGCTCAAGCTGTTGGAGAGATAAATGGTTTGGGAGTTATTACTAATAGTACATTAATATACATATTTGAACATCATTCTAGCCCAAAAGCCTAAGCTAATAGGCTTAGGTCCACTCAAATATATTAACTACTTTTTTTCTTTATACTTTTTCAATGTGAGATTCAACACTCACAAATGTACTCGCAACAATCTTTCTTTTACATGCGAATCTTTTTACATTTTCAAGACTGTCCCGCGCTAAGAGTTGTGGAAGCGAACACAACTCCAAACCAGATGTGTCCAGATACTCATCCCAGGAAGCTAACCATGACTCTGATACTACTTGTTGGGAAGATAAACGGTTTGAGAGTTTTTACCAAAAGTACATTAATATACATATTTGAACACTCATCTAACCCAAAATCCTAAGCTAATGGATTTGGGTCCACTTAAATATATTAACTACTATTTTTCTTTATACTTTCTTAATATGTGATTCAACATTCACAAGTGCACTTCCAACACTAGCTGTCACATATGTGAATAGAGCATCTTAATACACATTGTCATTGAGCCCAACAAGTATATAGGAAACGAGTTTTGATTCTTGGAGAGGTCGGCAGATGGCAGCCGACATGTGAGAGAAGCTTTGTGCTTTCTGGAAATAGTTTGCAATAGGTTGAGAACCATTCTTGAAAGGTAGCCAAGCCAATAAGTATCTTACTTGCATGATACGAGCCTATGAGAGGAGAAGAGTTTGTCCAAGGTGAGCCATACCTCACGGGAAGTTAAAAAACCAACAACATGGGGTAGTACCCTTCAGACAAAGTAAAGAAGATTGCATTAAGAATCATCTTGTATTGGTGGTACCAAGATTAGTAGGCAGGGTTGGCAACCATGGTGTCTGATGTGAAATAAAGATAGTGAACTGGAAGGGTCGTAGACAATTGCCATCAATGTAGCCAAGCAGGCTTTGGCCTTCCAAGAATGGAACCATCAGAAGCTGTCAGAAAAGATAGTTATCTCTAGTGAGCTTGAGTTGTGTGGGCTGTGATGAAGATGAAGCAGAAGAGATATACATAGCCTAATCTTCATCATAACAACATAAGATCACTATTTTATCTTTAAGTGATCTTTTGATGATGGACTCGATGGTGGATGATTATTTGATTTATCTTCAGCATTATCCTTATTGGTGACTTGAGATCAAATGCATATATTATCTTTGGATTCCAGATGTCAACTGAAATCAAATTTCTAGTAATTAATTTACAAGCCATGCAAAAAGGGTCAAGTAAAATTAACCCTTGTAGAAATATGTAAAGTACTTCAAGTTTATAGGCTCTAATTCTAAAACCACTCTTGTCCTACTCCTTGTTTCCATGAAAAAACAAACTTGACCAACACTTCATCTTCCCCCACTTTGCTTTGTTATCATGTCGGAAACAGTAGAGATATTAGAAAGCATATATAAGCTGATAAAAAGCCTAGAAGCCAGAATTCTACCATCTATTTAGATATCCCTTATAAATACCTTCTGTTCTCAAATCTTAACATCCAGTATCTCTGTCACACATTTTAACAATGCAAAAACATAGAGACCTGATGAACCAAGGCCAAATTTCTCAGCCTATTGGCATCCCATGCTCATTCCCAATACTGCCAACTTCATACTTTGCCCCTTGAAGCGAGAAGTAGGCATGAGAATAGTCTCCTCCACCAATTCCAAATTCACTACTTGTTCCAAAAGCGCATTTTGGGCTTTGTGGGTTCGAAGAATTCCTGCTGCTAGAAGCCACCAATGTTGCATCATTGTTGGTGTTTGCATTCTCATTGTGTTGATGTACATCCTCATTGTTGGAGGTCCACACCATGTCTGCCAAATCGTCGGAAGGCTGATCACTGCTTGTTATGGCCAAAAGGGGTGGTAGAGGGGAAGTGGATGAGGCACAGGAATTGTAGTCCTCAAGGGAAGCCAAAGCCGCAGCCGAGTCTTTTGGCGAACGTTTCGCAAGTTCACCGGCAATCAGCGTGGAGCTTGAGCAAATTCTTTTCACGTCATACCTACTCATATCAAAATTTGTAACTGCACTTGTTCCCCTAAACTTAATTGCTGCAATATCATAGGCCTCAGCCGCTTCCTCTTGTGTGCCTATTATATAGCGTTAAAAAAAATACATATAGCAAGAAATGAGAAGCAAGTCGATTACGATGCGTCGTTAAATCACCACTTATCTAAAAAGTTTAAGTTAATAGAAAATATGAAGCTGAATCTTGGAGGCTAAATGTGACATAAATTGCTCAGAAGATGTGCTACAACTAACATAAGAAAAAAGTTAGAAGTAACAGTTCAAAAATCAATTGGGCATGATTTCACCAATCATTGGACAGGTTATTCAAATATTACATGTAACTAATTCATTTTGGACTATCCAATCCAAATGAGCTAATTCGAATCCATACAATTCCAACATCATTAAAATTAACGACAGCTGGTTGAGTAATTTAGGGCTTTTTATGGGTGTCAAGTACACACACTATAGGACACCATAGGCATCTAGCTAGCTAATTATAAACATACCCATATATATATATTGAAGCAGAAACCTCAAAAAAAAAAAAAAAAAAAAAAAAAACAGAGGTGAAAATGAAACTCACTAAATGTTCCAAGGTACAAGTCCTTGTTTCCTGCAACCCTGCCAATCCTAGCTTGCCACCTTCCATGCTGATGGTGCCTGAGAAGGGAAGGAAAAACAGGTGACAGACAATAAGAAAGAAAGATGAACAGTTTTGAAGATGCCATTTCATAATGTACTAAATATATGCATGTTCAATGTCATAGCTAGGCACGTTCATAGGAGATAAGAGTGTTGCCTATTATTGCCATGTATGATAATTCAAAAGCCTGCAAATGCAGTAAATAATAGCAACTCTATTATTAAAGTCCATCGCTGTCTGCCATACCTTGTCACTCCTCTATACACAGATGCCCCTCTCGAAAACCCACTGCTCTTCCTGTCATGAGATTTTTAACTAATTAATCAAAACAAAAAATACACATATATTTTATGGAAATATATATTGATCATATATAGGGCTCTGCTCTCACCTTCTCAAATTCGCAACAAATTCTTGCCTAGTCATGTTCTTCATCTCTTCAAGTTCTTTCTCGTAAGTGCTTATCTGAGATTTTTTTATTTATTTTTTTTTATTTTTCAAAAAACATTAATGAATAGTGTTCCAACTTCGAAAGGGGGCAACCCCAACAAACTTACAGGGAAATTAATGTGAGTTGTTGGACCCCAATACTTGAGAGCAGCTAAATCATAAGCCCTTGCTGCTTTTTCTTCCTTGTCATAGCCACCTGATAATAATTTACCAAAAGAATGATCGATGTTTTTTGTTTGTTTTTTATTTATTTATTTTAGGATCATGCACATCTTCCAATGCTTTAAATTCCCAAATATTAAATCTTTTTGCTGTGAGAAAAAGAAGGTCCACAAAGATAATAAAGAAAGAAACATGCAATAGGATGGGGGAAATGAAATATACAATACACTTACCAAGATAAACTGCAGAGAGTTGAAGACGAGACCACCCCCACAAAAAAAAAAAAAACAGTCCATGAAACAAACCGTTAGTTAAATAAACAAACGGAATATCCGAGGGAAAACATGATTGATAGACGGAAGCATGAGAATGACAGAAATGGGTTTCAATCCAATGCATATTATATACAATTTACAAAAGAAATTTTGGCATCATATCATATCATATCATGTCATGCATGTCTTTTTTTTTTTCACCTTGCCTTCCCTTCCTAGTTTGCCCCTCTTTTCTGCAGCTGTTATCCCACAAATGGGCCTCATATCTCCCGGTCCATCTATGCCTAAATCAATTCCTCCCAATGTCAAATTAATTAAAAAGCATAGGAAAAAGTTTAGAACAACATGTTTTTGTTTTAGTTTTAGTACCTCGTAACACCACGAAACTGAGAGGTTCTCTGCCCAAAAGTGTCGATGGATTTACGAGGAACAGGTTCTCTGGCAAGAGCCTTTGAAACGGCCGGTCGTTTACGGTTGTCAGAGGCTTGAGCAGGTGAAATTGTATCCAATCTATTTTGTGCGCTACCGGGGCTCATTGTGAGAGATAGTGACTGAAAACTACACCCATTTGAATTTCCGTCAGGATAGAGTGTTTGGCCTAACCAAGACTTGTTGTACATGCCGTTGCCGTTGCCATTGCCGGCGATTAGGGTTTGTGGGGTTTCATTGTAGGAGGGGTAGGCTTGAAGTAAGTGATGAGATATTGGTGGGTTTGTGAGATTCTCTCCTCCGCCGCTTTCTATTTCTCCGTTGGCGTTGAAGCTAGGGGCTATGTTAACGTTGATGTCGGAGACGTTGTCGTTTTGGTTATGGCAGTAGACTTTGGTTTCATCCGGGGTAGAGTTTGAGTAACAGCAGCCTAAGAAATCTTCAAGTTTTGGGCCCTCTTCGTTTGGATTTGAAGCGCCCATGGGATTCTCATATCTCCAATCTGCAAAATCATCTAAACTTTATTATATATAACAAAAAGAAAGAAATGATCCGGAGAAGAAAACATGCAAAGGCAACAAACATGCAAAATTACCATCAGCACCAGCAGAACAGAGAGAGCCATCAGAGCGCAAGGGCATGACAGACAAGTGAGGAGGAAAAGCTCCATTGTCATGGGTTTCTCTCCCAAAACCTTCATCAATCCTCAAGTGTGGAGTCAGAGAGAACCCCAGCCAATTACTCATATTATCCAGACTACCCTTGTCAAGAAACACACAAACCCACACCAAAAGATCTCTCTTTTTTCTCTCTGAGCTCAAATCTGAAAGCTGGTGTGGTTGGGGTGGAGTTAAAATCTTTTACTTGGTCGTCATGGAAGCTTGAGAGTCTGATTACTGAAATGTATACAGAAAAAAGATTTTGAAAAAATACAAAAGCTCCTCTCGTCTTATACTCTCAGCTCTGATTCTGATTTCTATTCAAAGTCTTGGGCTTTGTGCCTCTGTCTTTCATTTCTTTCTCAGATTTTGACAGGTAGCCATGACATGTAGACGAGAAAAAAGGAATTGTAAGGCCTAATTGAATTGGGCTCTCCCCTCATTTGGTACAACTTGGAACTATGACCTCTGCCTGTCTTTATACGACTCCATGGCCCACCAAACCCAAGGAGTTTTGATTTTCTAACGTCCATCCATCAATGGAAGGGATTGAACAGGATTGAAGACTAGCATCGCATGGAGGACACCAAAATTGTGCTGTGTGTTTGAGCTTTCCCATCGATTACTCCACTTTACACTGCCAATGCAACTTGTACTACCTGCTCTAAGTTGCTACTACATTTGGGTTTTTTTTCTTTTCTTTTTCCAATCATGGAAGAAACCAATAAGAAATTAAAAAAAATGATGATATGGTGCTTCGTAGTGACTTTATGTTTCCCTCATGAGTAGCTTTTTTTCTGTTGAATCAAAGGAGGCCATGTTGGTGATTATGCAATAAATCTTAATTATTTTTTATCTATATATAATTAAGGAATAAAAGTTGTTATTTACTGATTAAACTATTTGATCATATCATTTACATGCTTTCTGTAATTATTAATATTGTGCTTGTGAAATGTCCTTAGATTGCATTGAATATGATATAAAATGTGAGTAATGTGGTTATTACATAAGGTCTTTAGTCCATTAACCTTATAGTCTTAAATCTTGACTTGTTTGCAGTCGATAATATTGGAATTGAGCATTCCATTTGCGAAGACTATTACACGTCAATCTTAGTGATTTACCTTAATCAAGCGAAGTTTGAGGTTTCGGGTTGATGTGTAGGTGTTATGCACTGAATGGATCATGAGAGTTATTTTTCACAAAAATAATTTTTTACTTTTGTCATAATCCTCTCAGGTTTTAGAGTTATTGTTATAAGTTGTCATGAACGCACATAATTTTCTATGAGTATTAAAAGAATGATGACTCACGTTGTCTGTTCAGTACACGATACTACTTTGCTCCTACACCAACATGCCAACCTAAAGCCTACTTGCTTCTCCTGATAAAGACAAATCGTTGAGGTTAACATGTTATAGTTTAGATGGATATTCCAATTCATTTTACGACTACAAATAATGTTTTATATATAAGTTACAAGGGATTATAACTATGATCTTATGTGTGATAATTCTCTTACTTACACCATATTCAAATATAATGTAACTAGTGGACCTTACATGTATATAATAGGAAAATATTCAATTATATATATATATATTCTCAATGTTCAATAATAAAATCAGGGAATAAGAAATATTATTTAACTATAACTAAAGGGATAGAAATTTCTTCCAAACTAATTTGGAGTAAATTTTCTTCAACCTACTTTAATAGGCGACAAGTTTCATCTCTCACATATATTTTTTAAAATATTTTTTAGAGTCATTTATTGCTATTCTACTAACATAGGAACATAAACATTAATTTTTGAACTCTAAGATATTGAATGACACTTGTTACTTATTAAAATAGGTTGAATTTTTTTTTCTTCAAACTGATTTGGACGAAATTTCAAATTTTTGTGTCGTAACTAAAATATCATACGACCAATTAGAGGTTTGGAGTCTTTGGACACTAGTCTCAACAACGTGTCACATCTAAGATTGACACGTGGTACTATTTGTGAATGATACTTAACAAATCAAATTTATCGAGTGTTACATCTTGGGCCAAAATAATTTTCAACACTCGATCAAGCCGCCTCGTCACATGCTCTTTGCTTTCATTTCTTTCCTTTAAATTTATATTTATCTCATCATCATATAGCATGTGAGGGGAATTCCCTTTCCTTACAAATAATTTTCTTCTATGGAAAGTTCCTTAAATAAAAAAAAAAAAAAAAAAAAACTTTTATTAAATAGAAATTTGGGAAAAATATAAAAAATCCTTTAACTAACAACTGTTTTTAAAAAAGTTCCACGAAGTTTAAAGTCTGCTACAGTAACACATCAAACTACCAAGGTGTGCCTAAAATGCCACTTTTTTATTATTATTATATTCCTATAATACATTTATTCTCTCAAAAACTAAAATAAAAAACTAAAATAAACTATTTTTTAAACAAAAAAAGAAAAGAAAAGAAAAACCCAGATAAAAAAAATAAAAGATTTTTGGGATAAATAAAAAATTAGTCACTATAGTTAGCTTAAATTACAAATCACTCTATATAGTATGAAAGTGAATTCAAATGTCCGTGGGATATGCCAAAAAATAATTTAGTCCCTGGAGTCAAATTCTGTTAAAACATTTGACAAATTCTATTAGATTTCACGTCAACGTCAATAAAATGGCAACATGTGTCACTCTTAATAAAAAAATATAAATATATCAAACTTAATTTTTTTTTTTCAAAAAAAACAAAAAAAAAGAAAAAAAAAGAGAAGGGGTGGCTAGTGGAGTCGTGGGCCACTCCTTTCCCCTTATATATATATATATATATATTGTTTTTTTATTTTGGTTTAAAAAAAGAAGAAGAAGGGTATTATAAGAATATAATTAAAAAAAAGTAAAATTTTTGACACATTTTGATAGTTTGACGTGTCACTTTAACACATTTTAAACTTTATGGGAATTTTTTCGCGCAGGGGGTTTATATATTTTCCTAGAAATTTATTTAAATAGTGAATAAGTATACAAAAATTAAAGAGATTGTGGTTACAAAGGAATGTGGTGATTCATGGGGGAAGTCTTAGCTCTGCCTCTCCTACCCTAACTGTGTGTAAGGCTTCTGACTCCCTAGCGGCCTTTCGTAGTGCCAACTCCCTTCAACAAAAACAGCAACAGTGAAGAATGAAAATGATCTAAAGATGGCACGACCCTTCAAGGATGCGGCTGTGAATATTAGTAATAGGAGAGATTGTCAGGGCGATGCCTTGGCTACTTTGTTTGCCTCAAGGGACTACATCATTGATCTTGTCATTGTAGAAGCCACAACGTACAATTTTGAAGGCCACCATCTTTTGTAGGGAGTTAGGACACCAGCGTGTAGAACTTGAAGGTGACGCTCTTCAGGTGGTAGAGGCTCTGCGGAGAGGATGGTAGTTTAAGTAAATATGGGCACTTGGTTGAAAGAAGCTCCCGGGATCTTAAGTAGTCTCCAACAATGGAAGGTTACCTTGTAATAAGAAATTAAAACTTCTACTGAAGTACTAGAAGCTTTTAATTGTAAAACATTTACTACATGTCTCTTAGAATTTTTTTTTTATATATGCGGACAAGAAAACGGAAAAGAGAGAATAGAGATTCGAACTAATAACCTTGTTTCATAAGACGTGGTCT
Organism: Corylus avellana; assembly: GCF_901000735.1. Lineage (NCBI taxonomy): Eukaryota > Viridiplantae > Streptophyta > Magnoliopsida > Fagales > Betulaceae > Corylus > Corylus avellana. The sequence continues at coordinate 10,633,723 of NC_081547.1, read as the reverse complement.
CTTAGAATATTAAGGTTGAATACTAATCACCTAAGTCCTTTAATTGCCTTGAAAGTATGTTGAATATACCACCATTAAAACATTAAAGGATATGGCTCTGACTCTGGTTCTTTCTCTTTGGGCTCTGGTTCCAGCATTAAAACATGTCTATATTAGGGTTTTACTCCCAACTGAAGGGAGCTTCAGAATTTCCAGCCAGCATGCATGCACTTGTTTTTGAGCACATTGGTCCAACTATATATGGAGTGATTTTCCAGGGCCTTTACCTATGGTTTTAGGGCTTTGAAGGATCTTTATAATGGGCCAAAACAACCTGGGCTTTAATGGCCCTAAACTTCCAGATCTAGCGGGCCATGATCTCTTGCTGCCCAAAACTGGTTTTCTAAAAGTTCAAGATTTTATTTTTTTATAATTTTTCAAATGGCCAAAGGAGTGCTACGGCCACCCTAATTTTTTTAAAAAAATTTAATTAAATATAACTTTTAATGTTTTTAATTTTAAAAAATAATATTTTTTAATTAATTAATTATATGAACACGTGTCAAACCGTAATTGGTGCTGACGTGACGTTTTATCAAATTTTGGACGAAATTTTGACGGAAGGATCATCTCCGTTTTTAGGCAAATTAGAGGGATTTTCTGTGATAAAAGTAAACCCTAAGAGTCAAAAAATAAAGAAGTTAAACAAAATGGGTGAATAAAGTATTTAACCCTTATATTAATAGAAAATAAACAATCGGGTTCTCTTTTTTCTTTGGGAATAAAAAAAAATAGATAAAGAGATAATATTTTAAATTGAAAAGTGAAAGTGAATAGTTAAAATACTAAGTCCGATATTGGTGCTTTGAAAAAGTTTGTAGTAAA
>NC_081547.1:10630699-10632759 GCF_901000735.1 Corylus avellana | reverse complement strand
TATTTATGTATTTAATGTCTAATTTGGATGGTGGGACAAATTGCAATAATTCTTCAAGATTAAAGGGTCAATTGCTTACATTGAATTTTGTAGGGAAATTGCAACAATGGTGATAGGTTGAGATTGTAAAGTATGATTTTCCCTAAAATATTAAAAAGAACCTCTTAAAAATTTGCCCAAAAACCAAGGGGTTAGCTCAAGTGGTAAGGACCTTGGTCTTGATGGCATTCCCATCAAATCTAAGGTTAGAATTCCCTTTAGTGCAAACCATTCCTTGGGGCAACCACCAGCAAAGTCGGATTATTACCCAATCCGTGTGCAGGGGACACTTTGCACGAATCCAAGGTTTACCCAACAGGGATGAGTATAAAGTGTCCCTGCCTTAAAAGAGGTTCTTCATTATTACGAAACCATAGTCACCCCTAAATACTTTTTTCAGAAATTAAAATAAAAGCAAATTCAAACTAAGGCCGTTTAAAGAATACCTTGAATTTGGCTTGTTTGAGTATAGGCGCATCGCCAGTTGCTCTGAGATGAACAACCACTGCAGCAAATTGAAAACCCAGAACAGAAAAAAATAAAAATAAAATACACAAAAACACCACCATTAACAAAGCTCAAAAACTGAAAGATTGAGCAATAAAAACCAGTTGAGCAGTAATTATCAATTGGGTTTTTCTTGGAGGTTTTTGGGTGCTTACCTTTTCGTACAGAACTCGGAGAATCAGCAGCCATTGTTTTTTTTTTTTTTTTCTCTCTCTCAAGTAATTGCCGAGTTTCGGGTCAGATCTAAAGTGGGGCATTGCGATTCCTTCCACGGATATTTCATCGCTTCGACGGGTTATGGGCTTTCCACTGTTAGTATTTGGGCCCTGGAAGTCCAAATCCGGGCTATTTGGGTTAGGTTGCACCTTCCAACTGGTTAGGCCTAATCATATACACTTTAGAGCACATTAGAAATAAAAATGAGTATTATTAAGAATACAATAAGTTTGAAATGAAATCGTTATTTTTTTTTTTTGGCGACAAAACATTATCCTTTCACTAAAATTAAATCAAAATTCTAAAAGTACCTCAGAATTATTTAATTTTTCAAAAAAAAATGAACTCATCAGGATGGTCTACCCTTCATCAGATTCGTTTTAGAATTTATCGATCAGTGCTTATCGTTCATCAGCATCCACTTGGTTATCGTCTCAATTGCTTGCTAATAGGTCTCTTGCCCTTTGGGCCTTGGCTTTGCTTTAGTTATCGCTTTATATGACATTTCTGAAAGGAACGTGCCATTTTACTGCTCTCTCTCTCTCTAAACTCTGTCCATTTCGTTTTTTCTCTCAAACAAATTTACTGACTTAAGCATTGAAAGCTCTCATGATCCCTTAAAACTAGCGGTTTTCGGTGAGCGCTTTTCTTGTTTTGCATGTAACCCATCAATCGCCGCCGGCCTAATTATCCAAAAATATGCTTCAACAAACACAAATATTATTATATGCATGTGCCTAACTTGTTGCTTGTTAAATAATTGGACCGTAGCATCAGTTATTATATGCTTGTCACATTGCCGGCCATGTGATAAACATTATTGGCGCTTGCCTAATGGAATATTATTCTGTGCTTTCGTTCTTAATTATTTCACGCAGAAATGGATTAATCAGCAATATATAATAATATCAGGTCGCACTCATGCATGTTTAATAAAATTATCACTAGGATAATTTTTTAACCTGATGTGTTAGTGCACGTATATTTCAATTGCTTTATGTCTTAATTAAACTTGTTTTTGTTTTGAATTATATAGGAATTAGAATAAACATAGATTAATACATCCCAATTCCCATTTGGACAGGAATCGGATCTAGAATAGATCCGGATGGGAAGCTTGTGCGCTGCAATAATTACCTAAAAGGCAAGAAAAAAAAAGAAGAGAAAATACACTAAAACTATTCACTCATTTGCACTTTTAACCCTCAATGTTTAAAAAGTGACACTTTATCCCCAAGGTATTTGACATTGACATTTGACCCCCATGAAGTACACTTTACCACCTTGAAATATTTTGA